>NC_084559.2:17250645-17373145 GCF_033978685.3 Nerophis lumbriciformis
CTGAGATTTGATGACCTATATTGAGTAAAACATGCTTGAAACTAGAATATCAACTGTTGCAAAGCTGTGTCATCAACACTCACATGTATAAAACTACTTCTTTTTTTTTTTAATAATAATTTCTTATTTCAAGCATGAAAAAAAAAATCATGACTTTGACACAATTGTGTCTCATATTAAAACAGATGACAGCCAAATGGACTTTGCTGTTTTATTTTCAATGAAACAATAGAAAACACGTACTCATATAGTAGTACAGTTGGCACAGTACAGTAAACTGACAGTTAATATTTAAACATTTGACATTTCAAACAATTTTGAACAGAAATAGTTCATGCACATTAAGATCAATTCTTCAAAATAACAATAAAAAAAAATTTGGCCGGGGGCCGGGCTGTATATATGCGCACTAATTGACTGAAAGAGCACGCACTTGGCGCGATGATGTCATGTTATCAATGGAAAAATGCATTTTTAGACAATATGATTTGCCTGAGCGGCTAGGAGACCCCGAGAGTAACAAGCGGTTGTCTTGTTGCCTTTCCATTAAGAACAGTAAATTAGTTTTTAGTGTAAGTTTGCTGATTTCAAGAAATGTAATGCCGAGCGCATATCATTATGTCAAGATAATGGCACTTGCATTTACTTCATTTAAGAATATATTTCAACATATTGAGCAAAAAAGTCTCTTTTTTTTCTACCAAGAAAAGTGCACTTGTTATTAGTGAGAATATACTTATTTTAAGGTATTTTTGGGTTCATTGAGGTTAGCTAAATTTACTTGTTTTGGAAAGTCTTGACAAGCCAAATTTTCTTGTTCTATTGGCAGATAATTTTGCTTAGTTCAAATAAAATACCCCTCTTTTTTGTATTTTTTTTTTCTTGTTTTTGAACACTGACTTTTTACAGTGTAGGTGTGCCAAGATTGTGGAACCCATTTAAAAAGACTTGAGGCAATTAATTGTTGAGCAAAGGCTGCAAATACTTTATACTTTAAATTAGTTGTTTTTTTTGTTTTAATGAATTTGCAAACCTTTAAACACATTGGTTTTGTGTGTAGAATGTATTTAATTTTGGATTGTTGTTTTCCCCCCCACGTTATACTACTATTAGTATTATTGTAAAGTTACCATTTAATAGTGGTGTGCCGTCAGGGCCAGCAAGGCCTTCTCTGCTGGCCTAACATAACCAAAGATCATCATCATAATTAAAGATATAAGTATTTTTCTATGTACCCTAAATATTTAAAAGTATTCATATTCTCGTCATGTTATTTTATGCTCCTTCCAGTGCTGTTGTTTTTAGGTTAGATTTCAATCAGAATCCAGCTGGCTTATGTTGCCATGCTGTACCAAATCTGCCCGGGGCCTTCAGAATCAACAATGCGGGCGTCCGTGCACTGTCTGTGAACGGGGACATACAGTTGATAGACAATTGCGATAGCCAATCAGATCACGAGTTGTTGACAGTAGCCTATCTAAGTAGCCTGATGTTAACGAGACTGTGGTTGGATACTCACTTGTCATTACAAAGTGAGTATCCAATCACAAGTTTCAATTTAGCAGGAAGCAGGAAGTGTTGCGCCGTAGCCATACCGGGCTTGCAGAGAAATCACCGATACTCACTTTTTTAACCCACAAAGAAGGAGAACAAAACGTTGATTAGGTGGCAGATAAGTATTTGCAAGGCCATTTTCAAGAAGGATATTTAAAGAGAAACTACATCTTGTGAGACGATGTCGGCCAACTCCGCAAGCTAGCTCAGCTATCCCGGCGATGAAATGGGGAAATGCTCGCCATTTCCACTCGAATAAGCTGACTACAAGCGGTACCACCGGCTTATACGGCGTCGAATGGGTGCTATAAATTGTGAGTTCAGATATTTTATTTCTTTATTTTTTTCATGTTTAATATATTTTTTGCAATTTTAATTTTGACAGTACCACATAAGTTATGTTTTAATTTCTGATGCTTTTTAATTGATTTTTAAATGCGCCAGAAAATAACCTGTTTTATACACTGTTGATGTGTTTCAATGGTCAGTAGGGCGTAAATTTGTTCCTGTATAGTATTCCTCCAGCAATGTGGGGACATAAATTATGGTATTTTGAGAGGTAATCATTGAAGTCGGACATCACTGAAGGCCTAGGTGGGAAACGCACTGCCATTTAAATAAATAGCTTTTGTGTCTACAGTTGTGTCTAAAATGCTTGAGTTTAAGCAAGCAGTGATAAAGTGAAATTGAAGGCAGCTTGTGTACACACCACACAGTGTTCCTGACTAATCCCACGTGCTCCCCATCACTACAGCTGTTCTTCCACACAAAACAAACCAGCGCGTAGAGCATTACGTAACATCACACCCCGTTTCTACGACACTTACTTAAGCTCTGCTTGAGTCCACATGCAGAGTGGACAATTACATTCA
This sequence comes from Nerophis lumbriciformis, assembly GCF_033978685.3. Taxonomy (NCBI): domain Eukaryota; kingdom Metazoa; phylum Chordata; class Actinopteri; order Syngnathiformes; family Syngnathidae; genus Nerophis; species Nerophis lumbriciformis. The sequence goes on from NC_084559.2 coordinate 17,253,072, forward strand.
GGAATCCGTACAACCCCGGAGATTCATCATCTGTGTGGGGAAAAAATGTTGAGTCAGAAATACAAAAGTATGTTTCAATTAAGACATTTGTGAACCTCACCCTCTTTGTTCATGGTCACTGGAACGGTGTGGACAGTCTGGAGTTTCACACATGAGTTAGTAAGCATCTGCAGCTCCAGGGATGTTAGTGAGAAGCTTTTGAAACCTACAAGATATACATCAATACATATTCAGATACACATTTAGGACATCATCAGGATAGTATGAGAAGACTTGCATTTCTTTTGCTGTTCACGGATGATATCCCTCCATTCAGCCCGTTCGTAGTCAGAGGAGATGAGAAATGTGAAACCCTGGATGACAGGATGGGATTTGAACTGAATTTTAATTGGGTGCTGTAATGACATGCTCTAAACAGCAGAGGACAGCATCCCTTCACAAGGGAAATCTTGTGCACACTATTCAAGTGCTTCCTAACTTTTACTAAGCCAAGGCACATACAGTATTTCATTTTAAAAACATATGGTGGGTATCAGGGGCCAATGCATCAATGATGCAAAAAGGAAAAACATAAATACCATACAACACAAGCAACGGGAATTATGCTGCAAAGGAAAAAAAATTATTGCAAAACGAAAGTGCTGCAAATGCCCAAACAATGCCCAATGCCCAATGCCCACACACACAACCCCCACATACAACAGCATTAGAGAAATGTTGCAAGGTCACAGAACTAGGAACTAAGTCGTAGCCCCAAACTCTTTAGAGCAGTGGTTCTTAACCTGGGTTCGATCGAACCCTAGGGGTTCTGTGAGTCGGGCTCAGGGGTTCAGCGGAGGTCAAGACACACCCGACTCATCGTGTGAATAAAAACTTCTCCCTATCGGCGTATTAGGGATACGGCAACAGCAGAAGTCACACTGATTTGCAGGTGTGTAATTTGTTGTGAGTTTATGCACTGTGTTGGTTTTGTTCTTTGAACAAGGTGATGTTCATGCACGGTTCATTTAAAAACATGGTAACACTTTAGGATGGGGAACGTATTCACCATTAAGTAGTTGCTTATTAACATGCAAATTAGTAACATATTAGCTCTTAACTGGTCATTATTAAGTACTTATTAATGCCTTATTCGGCATGGCCTTATTATAACCCTAACCCTCTAACCCAGGGGTGCTCACACTTTTTCTGCAGGCGAGTTACTTTTCAATTGATCAAGTCGTGGGGATCTACCTCATTCATATATATAATTTATATTTACTTATTTATGAAATATATGTTTTTGTTAACAAGTTAAAGGTGTTTAATGATAATGCAAGCATGTTTAACACATATAGTTAATATTGTTAACAAGTTAAAGGTGTTTAAAGATAATACAAGCATGTTTAACACATATAGATTCCTTTCTTTCATGAAGACAAGAATATAAGTTGGTGTATTACCTGATTCTGATGACTTGCATTGATAGGAATCAGACAGTGGTGATGATAACGTCCGCATTTTCGAATGGAGGAGAAAAAAAGTCCTCCTTTCTGTCCAATACCACATGAAAGTGGTTGGTTTTTGGCATCTTATTTGTCCAGCTTCCGTACTCCTTTGTATACACTTTACAAGAAATACATTGTCAGCAAACTCCGTAGCTTGCTAGCTTGTGCACGCCAGCTTTCTGAGACTCTTATTTTGGTAGCGCAGGCAGGATAAGCAGAGCTTTTATTGTGCAACTGTGCAGTCGGTCTTTGGAGTTTTGACGACAGGTACGGCGCCAGAGTCTGTTGAAATAAAGTGTTTCTCGCCTTCCAGTCGGTAATTTTAATGAGCTGGCAGCAGCCAGCGTCATCTCAGAAGACCCTCGGGTGCCGTGAATGTCAATCAAGTGACGAAAGTGACGTCATAGTGAAGATTTATGATCGCTCATTTTTAGGACTATTATTTTAATGCCTGGCTGGTGATCGACTGACACACCCTCCGAGATCGACCGGTAGATCACGATCGACGTAATGAGCACCCCTGCTCTAACCCTAACCCTAACCATCCATCCATCCCATCCATTTTCTACCGCTTATTCCCTTCGGGGTCACGGGGGGCGCTGGAGCCTATCTCAGCTACAATCGGGCGGAAGGCGGGGTACACCCTGGACAAGTCGTCACCTCATCGCAGGGCCAACACAGATAGACAGACAACATTCACACTCACATTCACACACTAGGGCCAATTTAGTGTTGCCAATCAACCTATCCCCAGGTGCATGTCTTTGGAGGTGGGAGGAAGCCGGAGTACCCGGAGGGAACCCACGCAGGCACGGGGAGGACATTCAAACTCCACACAGAAAGATCCCGAGCCCGGGATTGAACCCAAGACTAGTCAGGACCTTCGTATTGTGAGGCAGATGCACTAACCCCTCCTCCACCGTACTGCCCTAACCCTAACCAAATAACTCTAAATTAAATCTTTGTTACTTAGAATATGTTCCCCATACTAAAGTGTTACCAAAAACATATAACTTTGTCTTGAATTTGAAAAAAAAAAACATTTTATTTTTCACTAAAGAAGGGTTCGGTGAATGTGCAAATGAAACTGGTGGGGTTCGGTACCTCCAACAATGTAGAATTACACAAACAAGCAAACTTGATTATAAGAATGCTGTAATAGTCTGGATATTCGTAGTAGCTCACCTTCCCATTTCTGTGAGCCACTCTGAAAGCCATGTTGGGTGACATTAGAAGAAGCAGAGACTCCTGCTCTGATAACTTCTTCCTCAGTCGCTCCACCACTTTTGGTCCTTTGGTGGTTCTCTAAAGAACAAACAGACGCCAGGTTAATGCTTTTCTCATGCTACCCATTTCTAGATTCTACCCTTACCTTCTCTCTTTGAATCTCATTCTTGATCTGGGATATTTTGATCTTGATGGCATCAATCTCCTCATCCTGGACCAGAGGGATGGGGGTCGACTCGCAGTCCTCGATGGTCTGGAAGGTCAGGTCAACCAGCGGAATGTACCACTTGCAGTCATACTGTTGTCCTTTGCTGTTTGAGGACAAGATGTCTATACTATACTTTTTTCAAAGCTGTTCACTACAGGTACTTTTTGCAGCATAGACCTGAGAGAAGGGTTTGACTTTGCCTGTGAGATTCTTAATCTCTGAGGGCCCTATTATCCCATGTGCTTAAGTGAAAAAAGCTGCAAAATTACACGGATTCTGTCTGTGCAGCATTCTGCCCGTCTACTTAGGTCTGTCACTATGCGCTTTCATCCAAGATGCGCACTCTGTGTGGAGCAACCCTTACAGTAAATGTGGGTGTTCCCTGTCACATACCGATATTCTTGCATTGACTTAAATTTTCGCCTCTGAGGCTACAACAAGTCCAGCGCCCCAAGAAGGAAAAACATATTGCACTTGAAGTTTGGATGCAGTGTACGCCACACATAATACAATTATAAAACAGACTCTCAGAAAGCCCTCTAATCTTTTCTGCACTGCAAAAACTGAAATCTAAGTAAGATGAAATATCTCAAATAAGGGTGATATTTGCTTATTTTCTGTCTGATAAGATAATTCTTCTCACTAAGCAGATTTTATGTTCAGAGTGTTTTACTTGTTTTAAGGGTTTTGGTCCTAATTTATCCCAGTAAGATATTACAGCTTGTTGCTGAGATTTGATGACCTATATTGAGTAAAACATGCTCAAAACTAGAATATCAACTGTTGCAAAGCTGTGTCATCAACACTCACAAGTATAAAACTACTTTTTTAAAGTAATAATTTCTTATTTCAAGCATGAAATAAAAAATCATGATTTTGACACAATTGTGTCTCATAATTAAAACGGATGACAGCCAAATGGACAGTAAACTGACAGTTAATATTTAAACATTTAACATGTGACAATTCAAACAATTTTGAACAGAAATAGTTCATGCACATTCAGATAAATTCCTCAAAATTACAATTAAAAAAATTTGGGCCGGGGGCTGGGCTGTAAATATAAATATAAATATATATATATATATATATATATATATATATATATATATATATATATATATATATATATATATTTCTTGCGCACTAATTGACTGAAAGAGCACGCACTTGGCGCGATGATGTCATGTTATCGATGGAAAAATGCATTTTTAGACAATATGATTTGCCTGAGCGGCTCGTAGACCCTGAGAGTAAAGCCTTGTTGCCTTTCCATTAAGAACAATAAACTACTTTTTAGTATAAGTTCAGAGATGTCTGATAATATCGGCCTGCAGATATTATCGGCCGATAAATGCGTTAAAATGTAAGATCGGAAATTATCGGTATCGTTTTTTTTTTTTATCGGTATTGTTTTCTTTTCTTTTGTTTTTTATTAAATCAACATAAAAAACCCAAGATACACTTACAATTAGTGCAATAACCCAAAAAACCTCCCTCCCCCATTTACACTCATTCACACTCATTCACACAAAAGGGTTGTTTCTTTCTGTTATTAATATTCTGGTTCCTACATTATATATCAATATATATCAATACAGTCTGCAAGGGATACAGTCCGTAAGCACACGTGATTGTGCGTGCTGCTGGTCCACTAATAGTACTAACCTTTAACAGTTAATTTTACAAATTTTAATTAATTACTAGTTTCAATGTAACTGTTTTTGTATTGTTTTACTTTCTTTTTTAATCAAGAAAATGTTTTTAATTTATTTATCTTATTTTATTTTATTATTTTTTGAAAGTACCCTATCTTCACCATACCTGGTTGTCTAAATTAGGCATAATAATGTGTTAATTCCACGACTGTGTATATCGGTTGATATCGGTATCGGTAATTAAAGAGTTGGACAATATCGGAATATCGGATATCGGCAAAAAGCCATTATCGGACATCCCTATATAAGTTTGCTGGTTACAAGAAATGTAATGCCGAGCGCATATCATTATGTCAAGATAATGGCACTAGCATTTACTTAATTTAAGAATATATTTCAACATATTGAGCAAAAAAGTCTCTTATTTGTTTTTCTACCAAGACAAGTGCACTTGTTATTAGTGAGAATATACTTATTTTAAGGTATTTTGGGGTTCATTGAGGTTAGCTAATTTTACTTGTTTTGGAAAGTCTTGACAAGCCAAATTTTCTTGTTCTATTGGCAGATAATTTTGCTTAGTTCAAGTAAAATACCCCTCATTTTTGTATTTTTTTCCCTTGTTTTTGAACACTGACTTTTTGCAGTGTGATCGCTTCAATTGAGACATCTGGAATTGAAATGAGGATAAAAGAACCATAATGCCACTCTGACTTAACTATCAAAAACCGAACTGCACATTATTGTCTCATCTGCTTGAGTGAAAGAGAAGAAGAGTGCAGAAAAGTGAAGGTGACCAAGCGTATCAGCCATGTTTGGACATCCTGGAACTAACGGGTGTTCAATGCCTACAACGATTGTGGCTTGATCGTCAGGCCTTCATTGAACTATGCGACTATTTACCGTAATAGGAAATACAGATATAATTTAGCGTCTATCAATAGTTTATTTCATCTATAGTTACATACAGCTGGAAGAAGACGCTGTTGCGCATGCATACACACATTGCATCACCAATGTTTGTAATGTCTCCACAGCTCCACAGCATTTTTTTAATTTAAAGTGGTATCTTTATCTCAAAAACCGCATGTTCCATGACGTTTTACACAGTGTCAAGACAAAGTTAGCTTTTTTTAGTAATGAGCCCGCCTTTTTTCCTGACTTACGTACAAACCCCTTTTCCATATGAGTTGGGAAAAATTGTGTTAGATGTAAATATAAACGGAATACAATGATTTGCAAATCATTTTCAACCCATATTCAGTCGAATATGCTACAAAGACAACATATTTGATGTTCAAACTGATAAACTTTTTTTTTTTTGCAAATAATCATTAACTTTAGAATTTGATGCCAGCAACACGTGACAAAGAAGTTGGGAAAGGTGGCAATAAATACTGATAAAGTTGAGGAATGCTCATCAAACACTTATTTGGAACATCCCACAGGTGAACAGGCAAATTGGGAACAGGTGGGTGCCATGATTGGGTATAAAAGTAGATTCCATGAAATGCTCAGTCATTCACAAACAAGGATGGGGCGAGGGTCACCACTTTGTCAACAAATGCGTGAGCAAATTGTTGAACAGTTTAAGAAAAACCTTTCTCAACCAGCTATTGCAAGGAATTTAGGGATTTCACCATCTACGGTCCGTAATATCATCAAAGGGTTCAGAGAATCTGGAGAAATCACTGCACGTAAGCAGCTAAGCCCGTGACCTTCGATCCCTCAGGCTGTACTGCATCAACAAGCGACATCAGTGTGTAAAGGATATCACCACATGGGCTCAGGAACACTTCAGAAACCCACTGTCAGTAACTACAGTTGGTTCCTACATCTGTAAGTGCAAGTTAAAACTCTCCTATGCAAGGCGAAAACCGTTTATCAACAACACCCAGAAATGCCGTCGGCTTCGCTGGGCCCGAGATCATCTAAGATGGACTGATACAAAGTGGAAAAGTGTTCTGTGGTCTGACGAATCCACATTTCAAATTGTTTTTGGAAACTGTGGACGTTGTGTCCTCTGGACCAAAGAGGAAAAGAACCAGATTGTTCTAGGCGCAAAGTTGAAAAGCCAGCATCTGTGATGGTATGGGGGTGTATTAGTGCCCAAGACATGGGTAACTTACACATCTGTGAAGGCGCCATTAATGCTGAAAGGTACATACAGGTTTTGGAGCAACATATGTTGCCATCCAAGCAACGTTACCATGGACGCCCCTGCTTATTTCAGCAAGACAATGCCAAGCCACGTGTTACATCAACGTGGCTTCATAGTAAAAGAGTGCGGGTACTAGACTGGCCTGCCTGTAGTCCAGACCTGTCTCCCATTGAAAATGTGTGGCGCATTATGAAGCCTAAAATAGCACAACGGAGACCCCCGCACTGTTGAACAACTTAAGCTGTACATCAAGCAAGAATGGGAAAGAATTCCACCTGAGAAGCTTAAAAAATGTGTCTCCTCAGTTCCCAAACGTTTACTGAGTGTTGTTAAAAGGAAAGGCCATGTAACACAGTGGTGAACATGCCCTTTCCCAACTACTTTGGCACGTGTTGCAGCCATGAAATTCTAAGTTAATTATTATTTGCAAAAAAAAAAAAAAGTTTATGAGTTTGAACATCAAATATGTTGTCTTTGTAGTGCATTCAATTGAATATGGGTTGAAAATGATTTGCAAATCATTGTATTCCGTTTATATTTACATCTAACACAATTTCCCAACTCATATGGAAACGGGGTTTGTACTTTGTGCCTCATTTACGCGGGCTGGGCGTGCCCGCAGGCTGAATGGGAGAATACAAATAAGAGAAACGTAAATAACTTCAAGCGGGTAGAAAATCACTTAAGCGCTGACGGGAAAATAGGGCCCTAAATGATGAACCAGAGGATGTTGTCCTGACTCACCCTACAGCCTGTTTCTTCAGCTTGGTACAGAGCAGCAGGTCAGTGAAGAGGAAGACATGACGGAGTTTCCTGGAACCTTCAACCAGCTCCACCATGAAGCGATCTCTCAGAAGCTGACGATTCTACCGACAGGAAGGAAATTTAAAAAAAGCTGTTACAAACGCTGTACAGGGACAAGAACTGCACTTCAGAATGTAATCATTTATATTCAGTCACCTGCTATAACTGTATCAAATTGAAATACTACTTCTGTGATAACAGTGTTTAAACCAGTGCTTCGTAAATATTTTCTGTTAATCCCCCCTTAGGAAGAAGAAAATATTATGCGCCCCCCCTGCATAACATTACAAGCTTATCAAAAATAAAGGAATCAACACACCAGTCTTTCCTCGTCCCCCACCATGATTACAGTAAAGCCAAGTGCGACATACACTCAGCATGTTCTGGTAGAGCAAAAAAAGCTTGAAAATCATGATTTTACTCTCCAAAAACAGCAACAATATCATCCATTTAAAAAAATAATAAATGACTAGAGATGTCCGATAAAATCGGACTGCCGATATTATCGGCCGATAAATGCTTTAAAATGTAATACCGGAAATTATCGGTATCGGTTTCAAAATTATCGGTATCGGTTTCAAAAAGTAAAATTTATGACTTTTTGATACGCCGCTGTGTACACGGACGTAGGGAGAAGTACAGAGCGCCAATAAACCTTAAGTGACAGCCCAGTCACATAATATCTACGGCTTTTCACACACACAAGTGAATGCAAGTCATACTTGGTCAACAGCCATACAGGTCACACTGAGGGTGGCCATATAAACAACTTTAACACTGTTACAAATATGCGCCACACTGTGAACCCACACCAAACAAGAATGACAAACACATTTCGAGAGAACATCCGCACCGTAACACAACATAAACACAACAGAACAAATACCCAGAACCCCTTGCAGCACTAACTCTTCCGGGACACTACAATATACACCCCCCCCCCCCCCCCCCCCCGCCCACCTCAACCCCGCCCACCTCAACCTCCTCCCTGTGAGTATGTCCCAAATTCCAAGCTGCTGTTTTGAGGCATGTTAAAAAAAATAATGCACTTTGTGACTTCAATAATAAATATGGCAGTGCCATGTTGGCATTTTTTCCCATAACTTGAGTTGATTTATTTTTGGAAAACCTTGTTACATTGTTTAATGCATCCAGTGGGGCATCACAACAAAATTAGGCATAATAATGTGTTAATTCCACGACTGTATATATTGGTATCGGTTGATATCGGTATCGGTAATTAAGAGTTGGACAATATCGGAATATCGGCAAAAAAGCCATTATCGGGCATCTCTATAAATGACTACATCTTCTTCGCGATGGGCGCGTGCACGTCTTTGCGAGTGTAACAGAGGCCAGTCAACTTCAAGAATAGTGCTGGTGACTGGGGGGATTCCCTGTGCTTTTAGCTCAGTAGTCAGCGTGCTCGCCTCTCACACCGGCGACCTGGGAGCAGTAGGAAAAAAACAATGCAGCTGAGAGAGAGAGTACGCAACAGTTACATGAAGCAGAGTTGTCTGTGATGGACAGCTATAAAGACTAGAGATGTCCGATAATGGCTTTTTTGCTGATATCCGATATTCCGATATTGTCCAACTCTTAATTACCGATTCCGATATCAACCGATACCGATATATACAGTCGTGGAATTAACACATTATTATGCCTAATTCTGTTGTGATGCCCCGCTGGATGCATTAAACAATGTAACAAGGTTTTCCAAAATAAATCAACTCAAGTTATGGAAATAAATGCCAACATGGCACTGCCATATTTATTAGTGAGTTGGGGGGGGGGGGGGGGGGGGGGGTAGCGGGGGGTGTATATTGTAGCGTCCCGGAAGAGTTAGTGCTGCAAGGGGTTCTGGGTATTTGTTCTGTTGTGTTTATGTTGTGTTACGGTGCGGATGTTCTCCCGAAATGTGTTTGTCATTCTTCTTTGGTGTTGGTTCACAGTGTGGCGCATATTTGTAACAGTGTTAAAGTTGTTTATACGGCCACTGTTACGGCTAATCTTGCATTCAAAAAGGTTCGAAAAAATAAAAATAAGTAATGCAGAGTAGTCGTGAGGAGGAGGTGTTTGACTCACTAAATTCCTTAATAAGCACTCGCGGAGATATGTCGAGATTCCAAATGATCATAATTTATTTTCACAAGCAAAACATATTCTCCGTGGTTGACTTCAACATAATCAAAATAACTTATTTAGCGTGGCTTCAAAATAATCAAAATAACTTATTTAGCGGTAAACCAACTGTTTCACTCCTTCAGCATGATAGACAGACAAAGGGCACCCAGCTGTCCTGACTTCTTAATTATAGGAGGAGGAAGTGGCTCACCATCAGGAGCGTGAGCAGCTGAAAACAATCAGTCAATCACAATTCATCTAAAACATCCAACATCCATCAACATCATTATTGGCATTATTTGATTTCATTGTCAAAACAATTAATAAATAAATAATGTAGTTAGGCTCCAACTGCCACCCTCAGTGTGACCTGTATGGCTGTTGACCAAGTATGGATTGCATTCACTTGTGTGTGTGAAAAGTCGTAGATATTATGTGATTGGGCCGACACGCAAAGGCAGTGCCTTTAAGGCACGCCACCAATATTGTTGTCTGGGTGGAAATCAGGAGGAATTCGGGAGAATGGTTGCCCCGGGAGGTTTTCGGGGGGGGGGCACTGATATTCGGGAGTCTCCCGGGAAAATCGGGAGGGTTGGCAAGTATGACCGGGAGACCTTCAGCCCAGGTAAGCCCGTGCATTAAGGTGTCCCTGATAAATGACAAACTAGGGCTGGTGGTGCAGACTAAGCAAGAAGAAAAAGTCACACTGCTACACTAAATCTACTCTAAGAAACAAGTGTGTGCATACTAGAGATGCGCGGTTTGCGGACACAACCGCGGAGTCCGCGGATTATCCGCGGGTCGGGCGGTTGAAATAAAAAAAAAAAAAAAGATTTTATCCGCGGGTCGGGTCGGGCGGTTGAAATTTAAAAAAAATTAGATTTTAAATAGATTCAGGCGGGTGGCAGTTAAACCAATTCGGAAATATATATACATAGTTAAATGTTGTTACCCACATACGAAAAACGAGCAGGCACCTGCAGCATATGCCACAACAGAAGAAGAAAAAAAAAAGGGATGGCAACGCCGGCAGCAAACGTGGTACGCGACAAACTAAAAAAGGGAATACTAAAGACCAGGGGAAAAAAAGGCCAGAAAAGTTCAGCGTGGACTCGTTTTTATGAGGTTGTAAATCAGGATGATAGTAATGCTGGCTACGTGATTTGCAAGAGCTGCGACGCTGTTTATGTCTACGACCGTCACAAAACCGGGACATCTAACATGGTGCATCACATTTGTGCAAAACCCCGAACCTCCACAAACACCCTGAGCATGAGCAGTTTCATCCGCCGTGATCCCAGAAGAGTGCCACAGGATGTTAAAACAAGATAGAACGCAGCTGCCTGCAGCAGTTTGAGTGGCGCGAGCGCGCTTGGAGGTGCGCTCAGCGCGGCTCCCAGATGATTGCGCACTGGTGTGCGTCTGGGCCGTGACAGCGTGGCACACATTGAATGTCTCTGCTGCATTGGATCAGTCTCCTTTCTTTAACAGGCAAAAGCTTTATAACCTCACTAATGCCTTGCATCGTCTATATTAGATATATAACAACGGGCGGGTGGCGGGCGGGTGCGGTTTTGATTAAATGTTAGTTCGGGTGGATGGCGGATGGTTGACGACTTTTGTGATGCGGTTGCGGATGAAATAATTGCCTATCCGCGCATCTCTAGTGCATACACATCGAAGTTACAGTCGAATCACTATTATAATAAAAAGTACAGTAAAAATGAATCTGAAAGAAAATGGTGTGTTTTCTCCTTTTCTCTGAGGCTAGAGTGGCTACTGGCTCCCAGCCCCTCTGCCCTCTGGGGTGGAGGCTGTTTACATTGTGACACAGCCCATGTGAGACGTTGTTGCCAAACACTGCAATACGGCCAAAACAAGGAAATCCATGTTGTTCAGTGGTGGCTGAGAGGCACTCCAAACTGTCTGACAGTGTCCTGGTTTCAAAAAAGGATAACATCCGCTTATTCCTTTAGACGACACAAACGGGACGCCAACTGCTCAATAATCCAATGGAAAAAACAGCTGTTCGTGCACCCTCTTTTGCAAATCAGCAGCTGCAAAGAGATTTGGTATTGAGTGTGGGCGGGGGCGATCGATCTAAATATCAATACCAAAGCCAGTATCAGTATTGGATTGACACTAGCATGAGGATATTGATATTTTTCAATTCTCCTCTATGTTAATTTGAACAAATATCTGTTTACTGGTGTTGTTTGTTTTGCTACAGTACATTATTGATGTGGTATACATTTTGTTATATTGTTTATGAACTCAGGGAATAAATCCTGGGACACAAAGCTTTGGAGGAGAGACGCTTTTTACTTATTTTAAATTGATTGACTTATTTTGCTCAAACAATCATATGTCATGAAAGGAAATAATGGAATAATTTGCTAAAAGTGTTGCTGTGGAGGGAGGTGTAGCCAGCGCTGCCTGCAGGAGCAAAGGTCACCGCCTCTGTCCATGGTGCTGAGGACAGAGCACCATCAGACGGGGGCGTGGCAGTGCTGACGGCGAGACACAGCTGGCAGGTGATTAGATTTCCCAGGTGGTACGTGTTAATCTAATCATCTGTTGTCTTTAACAGTAAGCGGCCGGGAGCAGAGAGGGAGAGAGGATACGGACGTGACTGAAAAGTCACGTTCTGCGAGAGAAAACTTTTGTGAAAAACATATGATCATTAAAAACCTTGTTAAAACCTGCACGCTGGGCTCCTGTGCCGTGTCTGACAGTGGGACTGCGAGGAAGAAACTTCCACAGTTGCATTATCTTATATTTCTCACACAAAAAAAACCTCTACTGTGGTACCTCAGTTTTTGTTAATATTAGTGCATTCCAAAAGTTTCGACAAAGACTACCACACGAAAACTGAGGTAATTTTTTCTATAAGATAATGTACATCCAATTATCCATTCCAAACTAGGGATGTCGATAATATCGGACTGCCGATATTATAGGCCGATAAATGCTTTAAAATGTAATATCAGAAATTATCGGTATCGGTTTCAAAAAGTAAAATTTATGACTTTTTAAAACGCCGCTGCGTACACGGACGTAGGGAGAAGTACAGAGCGCCAATAAACCTTAAAGGCACTGCCTTTGCGTGCCGGCCCAGTCACATAATATCTACGGCTTTTCACACACACAAGTGAATGCAACGCATACTTGGTCAACAGCCATACAGGTCACACTGAGGGTGGCCGTATAAACAACTTTAACACTGTTACAAATATGCGCCACTCTGTGAACCCACACCAAACAAGAATGACAAACACATTTCGGGAGAACATCCGCACCGTAACACAACATAAACACAACAGGACAAATACCCAGAACCCCTTGCAGCACTAACTCTTCCGGGACACTACAATATAACCCCCCGCAACCCCCCCAAAAACCCCGCCCACCTCAACCTCCTCATGCTCTCTCAGGGAGAGCATGTCCCAAATTCCAAACTGCTGTTTTGAGGCATGTTAAATAAAATAATGCACTTTGTGACTTCAATAATAAATACGGCAGTGCCATGTTGGCATTTTTTTTCCATAACTTGAGTTGATTTATTTTGGAAAACCTTGTTACATTGTTTAATGCATCCAGTGGGGCATCACGACAAAATTAGGCATAATAATGTGTTAATTCCACGACTGTATATATGGGTATCGGTTGATATCGGAATCGGTAATTAAGAGTTGGACAATATCGGATATCGGCAAAAAAGCCATTATCGGACATCTCTATTCCAACCCTCGACACATATGAACACAATACACATTCTATAGAGAATAATTATAGTTTTACATGCCAAAAACAATATAAAATGCATGTAAATGATGAATGTATAAATTAACATTTAACGTTACTTTTACCTTTATTGAAGATTTTAAATGATGAGAGGGAAGGGGGTGAAAGGAATGCTCACGTAAGCTTTGTTATTTGCTGCAAGTTATTTTTTGAATCTAATAGTGTTTTTTACCTTCTTTAGCAAACTGCTGGCACTTGCAAATTTCTTTCAAAAAGTCACTATTACTTAGGATTGTATGTTTGGGCACGATACGCGGGCAAATGGGCTAGTTTGTCGCGCACAATAGCTTTTGGCAATTATAATGTTGAAAGGCAACATAAAAAGTATTGGTATAAAGGAGACCCACTTCCAGGGCAACTCCAGGAGACGGAAGTGATGCTGCAGTCAGGAAGGATGGGAGTAAGCTTTTAGCGAATCAACCGGTCTTCCTCATTTGCAACTCACAGACCTTCGCCTCCGGTGCTGGCACTGGTTAGTCATGAGCTTCCTTCTGCTCTGCTTCCTTCACAACTCCGGCAGACAGGCGTGAATGAGTCAGCGACCAGCTTTTATTGGCGCGTCCATGCACCCTGTGCACCCAGCATTTACAGTCAACACCAAAATTAGAGTGGAAGCGTGGGAGAAGAGACATTTCACAAAGTCGCTGATTGGATTTTAAAATTCAAGTCTGTTCATTTCAGTATCGTCACAGTACACAAGTATTTGTACATGTACAGGTGGAACTAAAAACAATAGGATATCGTGTAAAAGTCCATTCATTTCAGTCATTCAACTTCAAATGTGAAACATATGTGACTTAAACTCAATACATACAAAATGAAATATGACAAGCTGTTGTGTTATAATTTTGGTGGTCATGGTCCACAGTTTTTGAAAACCCAACATTTTCTAAAATCTTTAACTCAAGGTTTTCCTAAACTGTAAGCAATAATGATCAAAATTAGAGATGTCCAATAATATCGGGCTGCCGATATTATCGGCCGATAAAATGCTTTAAAATGTAATATCGGAAATTATCGGTGTCGGTTTCAAAAAGTAAAATGTATGACTTTTTAAAACGCCGCTGTGTACACGGACGTAGGGAGAAGTACAGAGCGCCCATAAACCTTAAAGGGACTGCCTTTGCGTGCCCAGTCACATAATACCTACGGCTTTTCACACACACAAGTGAATGCAAACCATACTTGCTCAACAGCCATACAGGTCACACTGAGGGTGGCCGTATAAACAATCAATCAATGTTTATTTATATAGCCCTAAATCACAAGTGTCTCAAAGGGCTGCACAAGCCACAACGACATCCTCGGTACAAAGCCCACATAAGGGCAAGGAAAAACTCACCCCAGTGGGACGTCGATGTGAATGACTATGAGAAACCTTGGAGAGGACCGCATATGTGGGTAACCCCCCCCCCCCTCTAGGGGAGACCGAATGCAATGGATGTCGAGTGGGTCTGACATAATATTGTGAGAGTCCAGTCCATAGTGGATCCAACATAATAGTAAGAGTCCAGTCCATAGTGGGGCCAGCAACAACTTTAACACTGTTACAAATATACGTCACACTGTGAACCCACACCAAACGAGAATGACAAACACATTTCGGGAGAACATCCGCACCGTAGCACAACATAAACCCAACAGAACAAATACCCAGAACCCCTTGCAGCACTAACTCTTCCAGGACGCTACAATATACACTACCCGCTACCCCTCCCTCTCCCTCAACCCCGGCCCCCGCCCACCTCAACCTCCTCATGCTCTCTCAGGAAGAGCATGTCCCAAATTCAGTTTTGTTTTGTTTTGTTTTGAGGCATGTTAAAAAAAAAAAAATGCACTTTGTGACTTCAATAATAAATATGGCAGTGCCATGTTGGCATTTTTTTCCATAACTTGAGTTGATTTATTTTGGAAAACCTCGTTACATTGTTTAATGCATCCAGCGGGGCATCACAACAAAATTAGGCATAATAATGTGTTAATTCCACGACTGTATATATCGATATCGGTTGATATCGGAATTGGTAATTAGGAGTTGGACAGTATCGGAATATCGGCAAAAAAGCCATTACCGGACATCTCTATAGAAAATTCCTATAAACACACTCCGCAACCTTGTGGACAGCCTTCCCAGAAGAGTTGAAGCTGTGATGGCTGCAAAAGGTGGACCGACATCATATTGAACCCTACGGGTTAGGAGTGGGATGGCACTTCAAGTTCACATGTGAGTCAAGGCAGGTGGCCAAATACTTTTGGCAATATAGTGTATCTTCAACAAACAGAAAGAGTCCAGTTGCCTGGATTCAACCTTTTGCGGATTGCAAGATATAAAGTTACACTGACCTCTCCCTTCTTTACTGTCATGGACTGTCTGCGAGGGGTGATTTCTTCATTAACGCTGGACAAGAAGTTCTGTGAGATGCGCAGAGCATCCTGTAACAGTGGATAGTCAGGGTGGCTGGAGGGAGTATGCTTCAGTAAATCCTAGAATAAACAAAACAAAGACAATTTCAGTCAGGGCTTTGCAGGATGAATTTGGAGCAGAAAGGGAACAGTTTATGAAAAAAAATCTAAGCCGTTCTGTTGACCTGACACAATTCAAAGCGCATATGTTGCTCAGATTATGTTTTTTCTTTGTTTTACTCATCAGTTTGACGCGTGCACATGTAGTTCTGATCATACCAAACGTGAGGCGAAGTAAGGCCATATGATTTTCATGTTAAGGGCGTGGACGGAATCGGAGCCAATAAAAAAGTAAACATGGAATATCACGGAAAGTGACATAAATGTGAGTGAAATTCTGTCATCGGGGTAGGAAGTAACATTTGTCTGGTGAAATCATGAGTCTGGCGCCGATCATTTATCCCCGAAACGAGTCAGAACTAAAGAACGTTGCGAACAAACTTCGAAGCTAATGCTAGCCAGGACAACCTACAACAGTGGTCCCCGGACGCTTGAAAATGTGTCCCACGGACCGAGAGGGGGGAGGGTAAGGGGGGGGGTCAGTTGTTGGGGGGTGTCATGGTATTTTATTTATTTTTTATTATTATTTTTGTCATAAAAAAATACAATCATGTGTGCTTACGGACTGTATCCCTGCAGACTGTATTGATATATAATGTAGGGACCAGAAATATTAATAACAGAAAGAAACAACCCTTTTGTGCGAATGAGTGTGAATGTGTGTAAATGGGGGAGAGGGGTTTTTTGGGTTGGTGCACTAATTTTAAGTGTATCTGGTGTTTTTTATGTTGATTTAATAAAAAAAAAATTTTTTTTAATATTTTTTTTTATTTCTTGTGCGGTGGTTGGGGACCACTGACCTACAACACATCTCATCTGCGTGTGTTGTTGTGGACGACATCACCGTTGCAAGCTCAATGTACAGACAGAACGGCAAGACGTTACTTGGGAGGCACTCTCTTTTTTCTACACAGCCTAGTTGAGTCGTTTCACTCAAAAACATAACAGCCGTCAAGTGCCCCTAAGCCCTTAAGAGCAGTACATTTTTAGCTTGCCAGCTTTTTTATTTGTATTTGTATTTTTTTTTGCTGCTATTACATATACTGTAATATTGTACATGGTAATTGGGATTTGTTATATATTGTATGTATTATATAGAAATATAATATAATATAATATATAAGTATATATAAGTATATCTCCTCTCTGAGCTGCCACCTTAACGTGGTAGAGGAGTTTGCGTGTCCCAATGATCCTAGGAGCTATGTTGTCCGGGGGCTTCCATGCCCCCTGGTAGGGTCTCCCAAGACAAACAGGTCCTAGGTGAGGGATCAGACAAAGAGCAGCTCCAAGACTTCTATGGAAATGCAAGAACCGAGACTCAGATTTCCCTCGCCCGGACGCGGGTCACCGGGGCCCCCCTCCGGAGCCAGGCCCGGAGTTGGGGCACGATGGCGAGCGCCTGGTGGCCGGGCCTGTCCCCATGGGGCCCGGCCGGGCACAGCCCGAAGAGGCAACGTGGGTCCCCCCTCCAATGGGCTCACCACCCATAGCAGGGGCCATAGAGGTCGGGTGCAATGTGAGCTGGGCGGTAGCCGAAGGCAGGGCACTTGGCGGTCCGATCCTCGGCTACAGAAGCTAGCTCTTGGGACGTGGAACGTCACCTCGCTGGGGGGGAAGGAGCCTGAGCTAGTGCGCGAGGTAGAGAAGTTCCGGTTGGATATAGTCGGACTCACCTCGACGCACAGCAAGGGCTCTGGAACCAGTTCTCTCGAGAGGGGCTGGACTCTCTTCCACTCTGGCGTTGCCAGCAGTGAGAGGCGACGGGCTGGGGTGGCAATTCTTGTTGCCCCCCGGCTCAGAGCCTGCATGTTGGAGTTCAACCCGGTGGACGAGAGGGTAGCTTCCCTCCGCCTTCGGGTGGGGGGACGGGTCCTGACTGTTGTTTGCGCTTACGCGCCAAACGGCAGCTCAGAGTACCCACCCTTTTTGGATTCACTCGAGGGAGTACTTGAGAGTGCTCCCCCGGGTGATTCCCTCGTTCTACTGGGGGACTTCAACGCTCATATTGGCAACGACAGTGAAACCTGGAGAGGCGTGATTGGGAAGAATGGCCGCCCGGATCTGAACCCAAGTGGTGTTTTGTTATTGGACTTTTGTGCCCGTCACGGATTGTCCATAACGAACACCATGTTCAAGCATAAGGGTGTCCATATGTGCACTTGGCACCAGGACATCCTAGGCCGCAGTTCTATGATCGACTTTGTAGTTGTGTCATCGGATTTGCGGCCTCATGTTTTGGACACTCGGGTGAAGAGAGGGGCGGAGCTTTCTACCGATCACCACCTGGTGGTGAGTTGGCTGCGATGGTGGGGGAGGATGCCGGACAGACCTGGCAGGCCCAAACGCATTGTGAGGGTTTGCTGGGAACGTCTGGCAGAGTCTCCTGTCAGAGAGAGTTTCAATTCCCACCTCCGGAAGAACTTTGAACATGTCACGAGGGAGGTGCTGGACATTGAGTCCGAGTGGACCATGTTCCGCACCTCTATTGTCGAGGCGGCTGATTGGAGCTGTGGCCGCAAGGTAGTTGGTGCCTGTCGTGGCGGTAATCCTAGAACCCGTTGGTGGACACCGGCGGTGAGGGATGCCGTCAAGCTGAAGAAGGAGTCCTATCGGGTTCTTTTGGCTCATGGGACTCCTGAGGCAGCGGACAGGTACCGACAGGCCAAGCGGTGTGCGGCTTCAGCGGTCACGGAGGCAAAAACTCGGACATGGGAGGAGTTCGGGGAAGCCATGGAAAACGACTTCCGGACGGCTTCGAAGCGATTCTGGACCACCATCCACCGCCTCAGGAAGGGGAAGCAGTGCACTACCAACACCGTGTATGGTGCGGATGGTGTTCTGCTGACCTCGACTGCGGAAGTTGTGGATCGGTGGAGGGAATACTTCGAAGACCTCCTCAATCCCACCAACACGTCTTCCTATGAGGAAGCAGTGCCTGAGGAATCTGTGGTGGGCTCTCCTATTTCTGGGGCTGAGGTTGCTGAGGTAGTTAAAAAGCTCCTCGGTGGCAAGGCCCCAGGGATGGATGAGATCCGCCCGGAGTTCCTTAAGGCTCTGGATGCTGTAGGGCTGTCTTGGTTGACAAGACTCTGCAGCATCGCGTGGACATCGGGGGCAGTACCTCTGGATTGGCAGACCGGGGTGGTGGTTCCTCTCTTTAAAAAGGGGAACCGGAGGGTGTGTTCTAACTATCGTGGGATCACACTCCTCAGCCTTCCCGGTAAGGTCTATTCAGGTGTACTGGAGAGGAGGCTACGCCGGATAGTCGAACCTCGGATTCAGGAGGAACAGTGTGGTTTTCGTCCTGGTCGTGGAACTGTGGACCAGCTCTATACTCTCGGCAGGGTCCTTGAGGGTGCATGGGAGTTTGCCCAACCAGTCTACATGTGCTTTGTGGACTTGGAGAAGGCATTCGACCGTGTCCCTCGGGAAGTCCTGTGGGGAGTGCTCAGAGAGTATGGGGTTTCGGACTGTCTGATTGTGGCGGTCCGCTCCCTGTATGATCAGTGTCAGAGCTTGGTTCGCATTGCCGGCAGTAAGTCGGACACGTTTCCGGTGAGGGTTGGACTCCGCCAAGGCTGCCCTTTGTCACCGATTCTGTTCATAACTTTTATGGACAGAATTTCTAGGCGCAGTCAAGGCGTTGAGGGGATCCGGTTTGGTGGCTGCAGGATTAGGTCTCTGCTTTTTGCAGATGATTTGGTCCTGATGGCTTCATCTGGCCAGGATCTTCAGCTCTCACTGGATCGGTTCGCAGCTGAGTGTGAAGCGACTGGGATGAGAATCAGCACCTCCAAGTCCGAGTCCATGGTTCTCGCCCGGAAAAGGGTGGAGTGCCATCTCCGGGTTGGGGAGGAGATCTTGCCCCAAGTGGAGGAGTTAAAGTACCTCGGAGTCTTGTTCACGAGTGAGGGAAGAGTGGATCGTGAGATCGACAGGCGGATCGGTGCGGCGTCTTCAGTAATGCGGACGCTGTATCGATCCGTTGTGGTGAAGAAGGAGCTGAGCCGGAAGGCAAAGCTCTCAATTTACCGGTCGATCTACGTTCCCATCCTCACCTATGGTCATGAGCTTTGGGTTATGACCGAAAGGACAAGATCACGGGTACAAGCGGCCGAAATGAGTTTCCTCCGCCGGGTGGCGGGGCTCTCCCTTAGAGATAGGGTGAGAAGCTCTGTCATCCGGGGGGAGCTCAAAGTAAAGCCGCTGCTCCTCCGCATCGAGAGGAGCCAGATGAGGTGGTTCGGGCATCTGGTCAGGATGCCACCCGAGCGCCTCCCTAAGGAGGTGTTTAGGGCATGTCCGACCGGTAGGAGGCCACGAGGAAGACCCAGGACACGTTGGGAAGACTATGTCTCCCGGCTGGCCTGGGAACGCCTCGGGATCCCCCGGGAGGAGCTGGACGAAGTGGCTGGGGAGAGGGAAGTCTGGGCTTCCCTGCTTAGGCTGCTGCCCCCGCGACCCGACCTCGGATAAGCGGAAGAAGATGGATGGATGGATGGATATAAGTATATATTATATACTGTATATATAATATGTAAATATTACATTTATGTAGGGATGATGTTTGATAAGAAATTATCGAGTTCGAGCCCATTATCGAATCCTCTTATCGAACTGATTCCTTATCGATTCTCTTATCGAATCCAGATAGGTTGTTTTATATGGAAAAAAACAATATTTGGTTTAACAAAAGCTCACTTTTATTTTATAAGGAAAAAATATATATAAAAAAAATAAATAAATATTGACTGTTACCCCCCTAAAAAAATAAAATAAATACATATTGACTGTTGTTACCCAAAGTATATTAAGTGAGATTTTTCAGAAAAACAAATATATACAGTAACACAAAAACAACCTGTCTCTGTGATCACTATAGGTGAATAGCCATGTCTTGAGGCGTTTTTTCCGGTCCATTATTTTTGCTGCTTGTGGGACATCACAGGAAATTTCCTGTGATGTCCCACAGGGCATTTCTTGTGGGACGGGATTCGTTCCCAGGGATTCGAATAAAAACCAACTCTTTTTCTTTACTATAGTGGTCTCGATAACGGGAACCGGTTCTCAAAAAGGGATTCGAGTCCATGGAATCGGTTCTTTTCTTATCGAACGGTTCTTTTATCGAACAACCGGGAGAACCGGTTTCGAACATCATCCCTACATATATGTTATATTTTATATTGCTACTATGGAACATTTTTTGTCCACTTAATACCTGCATTATCCTTCCATCCTTACCCTTTCCATCCTATGAAACTGAGCTACTTTGTGGAACAATTTCCCTTGTGGAACAATAAAGTTTGTCTAAGTCTAAGTCTGCACTAACTAAATAAAGCTTTCAGAAAAATTTATTAGATAAGCAATATTTAACTGAGAGCACTTATTAGTACATTTGTGTCACAAAATGATTATGCTTTGACTTGCAGTAGAATCCTGGTGAAAATTGTCCAGTAATGTATTTTAACAATTAATGTACATTTTTGTATTCAATTATTTTTGTTTTTAAATTATTTTTTTTTAAACTAGTATACTGATACAACTTGTGCTTCACTTTATGTTGATGGTATATATATATATATATATATATATATATATATATATATATATATATATATATATATATATAATGTGTTTAAAAGATTGTACAGTTACATTTTTTGTTTACACTAATTCAAGGGTCAGAGCTACAGGAGCCATTTTTAGGTTTTATTTTATAAGATATTTTTTCAAGAACCACAATTGATAAACAGTCATGATGGATTATTGGTATGTTATTGTATTCTGGTGTGTTAAAAAGAACAACAGAGTACACCGAACCGAACAGTAAAACTGTGTCAAAGATCCGAACTGTGGATTTTGTGAACCGGTCCCCCCCCCCCTACTTTGCAGGTCGACTTACATGCAAAACTAGTGTGCTGCGGGTCACTCGGTCCACAGGCTTGTAAAGAAGAGCTGTAGAGGGGAAGGAATCAGCTCAAAACTAGTCATGGCTCCAAAAACTCCACTAATAATGACCATGTCCACCCTTCATTTCTGCACTCGATACTCACTCTCCAGGGATTTCTTCTCTGATTGATCTTTGCAGTCCTTTGTGCATTTGACTTTGAGATTCTGTTAGGAAGACAAAATAAGTTAATAAAATCATAGTCACCATCAGACCCTCTGTGTGTGGCGCTCCAAACTATAATTGATAGTCGTGGTCTGAAACAAATAATAAATTAACCCACACCTCTTCCGGGGTGTCACCACCTCCAAAGTTATGGTACTCCCATACAGTAAAGTAATGTCTGATCACTACCTTATAAAATTCGAAGTTCTGACTCATTGTCAACAAGCTACCACGTTAACATTTGACAACCAAACAATTACACAAAGCAACTCGGTAAAGAATCTTCGACCCAACTCCCTCGTTTGAGTCACACATTAAGAGTGTTACTAAATCAGCCTTCTTTTATCTCCGTAATATTGCTAAAATTAGTCCCATTTTGTCCACAACCAACGCTGAGAATATTATTCACGCGTTCCTTAAGTCTCGTCTTGCTGATGTGGGATCAGAGCTGAGGATGTTGTTGTTAATGCAGCTCTTTGAGGCATTTGTGATTAAGGGCTAAACTTTGATTGATTGATTGATTGATTGATTGACTGTCCGCATTGCACAATGGTGCAATTAAAACAATTAATACCACTACAAAGAGCTTTGTCTCTCTTTACAATGTGCGGGGTCATTAAAAAACTGCACTGTCATCACTTGTCCCGAGCAGCTGCACCGCATCAAACACTTGGCTGCAGTCCCTGCTGTGTGTAGCATGATTACATACCTCAGATATCTGGGCAAAATGTGTGTTTGCCTGGCAGCACTTGTCTGCCGTCTCCACAGCAACCTCATAGTTATCCACAAAGGCCCGGTACACTCCGAGCTGGCTGGCCTGCAAGAAACAAGAAGAATACAAATCAAGACCAAAACAAAGTTACCAACCAGACTTAACTAAGCAAATAGGTAAAAGGCTTCTTCCATATAATCACTGCAGTGGTTGGTGCAGTGGGTAGCTTCCGATTTCTTTAACAACCATGACAATACATGACCTACTGTGTGAAATATGTTACCCTGTTGCAAAATTAATTGGTCTGTATCAAAGCACAGAAAACTACGACTAATGATTAGAACTTCCCAGCGCAACTTGGACGGCTAGTGGGTTCCACATCATTTAGTTAAATGAAAAGGCCAACAAAAATGTACAATACAGCTATGTCTAATACAAACCCCGTTTCCATATGAGTTGGGAAATTGTGTTAGATGTAAATATAAACGGAATACAATGTTTTGCAAATCATTTTCAACCCATATTCAGTTGAATATGCTACAAAGACAACATATTTGATGTTCAAACTGATAAACATTTTTTTTTTTGCAAATAATCATTACCGGTAACTTTAGAATTTGATGCCAGCAACACATGACAAAGAAGTTGGGAAAGGTGGCAATAAATACTGATAAAGTTGAGGAATGCTCATCAAACACTTATTTGGAACATCCCACAGGTGAACAGGCAAATTGGGAACAGATGGGTGCCATGATTGGGTATAAAAGTAGATTCCATTAAATGCTCAGTCATTCACAAACAAGGATGGGGCGAGGGTCACCACTTTGTCAACAAATGCGTGAGCAAATTGTTGAACAGTTTAAGAAAAACCTTTCTCAACCAGCTATTGCAAGGAATCTAGGGATTTCACCATATACGGTCCGTAATATCATCAAAGGGTTCAGAGAATCTGGAGAAATCACTGCACATAAGCAGCTAAGCCCGTGACCTTCGATCCCTCAGGCTGTACTGCATCAACAAGCGCCATCAGTGTGTAAAGGATATCACCACATGGGCTCAGGAACACTTCAGAAACCCACTGTCAGTAACTACAGTTGGTCGCTACATCTGTAAGTGCAAGTTAAAACTCTCCTATGCAAGGCGAAAACCGTTTATCAACAACACCCAGAAACGCCGTCGGCTTCGCTGGGCCTGAGCTCATCTAAGATGGACTGATACAAAGTGGAAAAGTGTTCTGTGGTCTGACGAGTCCACATTTCCAAATTGTTTTTGGAAACTGTGGACGTCGTGTCCTCCGGACCAAAGAGGAAAAGAACCATCCGGATTGTTATAGGCGCAATGTTGAAAAGCCAGCATCTGTGATGGTATAGGGGTGTATTAGTGCCCAAGACATGGGTAACTTACACATCTGTGAAGGCGCCATTAATGCTGAAAGGTACATACAGGTTTTGGAGCAACATATGTTGCCATTCAATCAACGTTACCATGGACGCCCCTGATTATTTCAGCAAGACAATGCCAAGCCACGTGTTAGTTACATCAATGTGGCTTCATAGTAAAAGAGTGCGGGTACTAGACTGGCCTGCCTGTAGTCCAGACCTGTCTCCCATTGAAAATGTGTGGCGTATTATGAAGCCTAAAATACCACAACGAAGACCCCCGGACTGTTGAACAACTTAAGCTGTACATCAAGCAAGAATGGGAAAGAATTCCACCTGAGAAGCTTCAAAAATGTGTCTCCTCAGTTCCCAAACGTTTACTGAGTGTTGTTAAAAGGAAAGGCCATGTAACACAGTGGTGAACATGCCCTTTCCCAACTACTTTGGCATGTGTTGCAGCCATGAAATTCTAAGTTAATTATTATTTGCAAAAAAAAAATAAAGTTTATGAGTTTGAACATCAAATATCTTGTCTTTGTAGTGCATTCAATTGAATATGGGTTGAAAAGGATTTGCAAATCATTGTATTTCGTTTATATTTACATCTAACACAATTTCCCAACTCATATGGAAACAGGGTTTGTAGATAGATAGAATTGATGTCAAACAGGGTATAAAAATAAACTTCCTTTTCCTTTAACAGCATATGACAAGCACTGGAAATTGCTGTGTCACGTATGCTGTGCTCTGGCTGCATTCACCGTTACAAATGGAACGAAAGCAAGCGATTCGTCACGTGTCTATATATAAATCCACGTATGAATGTGTGTTTCATCTTTTTCCAACACTGAACAAGCTCCTATCCAGATTCCTCCTATAGAATGTTTTTGTTCTCCTTTACTGTGTGTCATGTGGTGAGGCCAGGCTTTTTATGGGGCCAAGAGAAGACTCCAGGCAGTCTGCTCAAATGTGCACGGCAAAACGTGTACTCAAAGATTCTAATCTTGTTCCCTGAAAGTCTCTTTTCAGATGAGGTGTGGCATCTAGGACTTTTCATTCAATAAATGTGTATTTCAAGGGGAAGGACTTGGCAACTGTCAACTTAATATAAGTATCATAATTGTGGGGTTTATATGGCAACTAACACTCTGTCACATAAAGACATCATCATTTCTTCACTTCAAGACCTCCTTGTTGGCCGTTGTTTCTCTGCTACATGTATATACCTCCAGGCAGGGGCGTCACTAGCTTTTAAGGACAGGGGGGGCTTTGCCCCCAGGAGATGCACAGGATGCGAGTGAATGCTACGCACGAGCACAAAACTTCACAAACGGCTAACGAAGACTTAGAAATTATTCATTGTTATTTTTTTATTTTTTTTTAAATGCACGGGACGAAATGAAATGCTCCCCGGGACGATGGCTTTTAACCATATATTTTATTTTTATTTTTATGTATTTATTAATTTTACATTTTATATTAAATGTCTTGGTTTTTCCTCCCTCTGAAAATCCTATTAAATGTTTAACAAGCCATCCTATAATAATAAAACAGCTATTAATGTAACAATACAATAAAACAAATATATTTAATGATGTTTTTTTCATTATTTTAACAATGGGCTTATGTATATTACTTTATATAGATTCTACAAGAAACACAAAACTTAAAAAATAAATGATTTACAATTGCACACACAAGGTTTTGTGCAGCTTCACTCATTGTAAAGGAAGATAATGTGCTTCGTACACCTGCAGGACCGCAAGCAAGGTCGCAGAGAAAATGCGGGCTGGAATTTGAGTGATGTGGGCATTTTCTATATGAACAAGTGGAATGGATTGGATACTGACGCACGAAAGGGGCTCTCTACCTTACGCTACGAAGTGAGGGGAAACTGAGTGAATAATAACAGGTTATGTGATTATTTATTTAAACTCATATTTGGGCCACTTTATAATGAATATGTCGGCATTTATTTGTAAAAAAAAAACAAAAAAACACCAAATTATTTAGGGGGGCTTAAGAATATTTTAGGGGGGCTTGAGCCCCCCTAAAATAGGCCTAACAACGCCAATGCCTCCAGGTTATGTAAAAGCTTCTACCCTCAGGCCGTAAGACTCTTGAACGCGTTAAAATAATCCCCTCAATTCCCCCCAAAAATGGATTAACTCGCTGGAATATAAAGACAATATAACATACATCCATAAACGTGGATGCATATGCAAAAGTGCAATATATTTATCTGTACAGTAATCTATTTATTTATAGCTGCACCTTATTGCTCTTTTATCCTACCATGAGCTATCCATCCATCCATTTTCTATCGCTTGTCCATTTCGGGGTCACGGGGGGGTGTTGGAGCCTAATTTCGTTCTTATCTGTACTGTAAAGTTCAAATTTGAATGACAATAAAAGGAAGTCTAAGTCTCTAATATGTACGGAATGATGTTAGCAAGCAAGAAACCATTTTTTCCATAAAAGGAGAACTGCACTGTTTTTGGAATGTTGCCTATCATTCACATAAAAAGACAAGAACACATATGTTTTCCTTTCTTATGCATTTTAACTCGTAAATAAACGTTAGTAAAAGTCCGCTAACGATGGAGCCAATAGGAGTCGCTCTAAAGTGCTCTTAAAACATCAAAACACCTCCATCATGGTTTTATATACATTATAAGTATATAATGTAGTAGCAGGCACATTCTTAACAACATGTAATATTTACAAGGGATGTCTGACAATATCGGACTGCCGATATTATCGGCCGATAAATGCTTTAAAATGTAATATCGGAAATTATCGGAATCGGTTTCAAAAAGTAAAATGTATGACTTTTTAAAACGCCGCTGTGTACACGGACGTAGGGAGAAGTACAGAGCGCCAATAAATCTTAAAGGCACTTCCTTTGCGTGCCGGTCCAATCACATAATATCTACGGCTTTTCACACACACAAGTGAATGCAAGGCATACTTGGTCAACAGCCATACAGGTCACACTGAGGGTGGCCGTACAAACAACTTTAACACTGTTACTAATAATGCGCCACACTGTGAACCCACACCAAACAAGAATGACACACACCTTTTGGGAGAACATCCGCACCGTAACACAACATAAACACAACAGAACAAATACCCAGAACCCCTTGCAGCACTAACTCTTCCGGGACGCTACAATACACCCCCCCCCCTGTCTCGGGGAGAGCATGTCCCAAATTCCAAGCTGCTGTTTTGAGGCATGTTAAAAAAAAAAAAGCACTTTCTGACTTCAATAATAAATATGGCAGTGCCATGTTGGCATTTTTTTCCATAACTTGAGTTGATTTTTTTTGGGAAAATCTTGTTACATTGTTTAATGCATCCAGCGGAGCATCACAACAAAATTAGGCATAATAATGTGTTAATTCCACGACTGTACATATCGGTATCGGTTGATATCGGAATCGGTAATTAAGAGTTGGACAATATCGGAATACCGGATATCGGCAAAAAAGCCTTTATCGGACATCTCTAATAAACAACAAACATAATCAGAATCAGAATCAGAATCAGAATAGTTTTTATTGCCATTGTTTGAGAACGGGTTCACAAACTAGGAATTTTTCTTGCTGCAATCGTGCAACATAAAACACATATTACACAGATTTGGTTATAAAACAAACACTTACTGTACAATGTCTACTTTCACTGGGATAACGACTGGTAGGCGTTTGGATGAAGAATTAATTATAGTCCGCGAAAAGGGTGAACAAATCAGCGTCTTTTTTTGTCTTTCTGACTATCTCCAGGTCGAAGTTAATGGGTTAGGGTAAATGGGTTATACTTGTGTAGCGCTTTTATACCTTATAGGTACTCAAAGCACTTTGGCACTATTTCCACATTCACTCATTATTACACACATTACCACACTGATGGAAGGAGCTACCGTGCAAGGCCCTAACCGCGACCAATCAGGAGCAAGAGTGAAGTGTCATGCTGAAGGACGCAACAGATATGACTAGGATGGCGGAAGCCAGGGATTGAAAGGAACCCTCAGGTTGCTGGCTTGTACCGCTCTACCAACCGAGCCACACCGTCCCCAAGTTGGCTGTGAAAGTATATCAACTTCTCGGGTTAAGGCCAAATTCTTCTACTATCCAAGTCAGAGGCATGATTTATAATCTAGAATTTACTTTCACCAGCTAACAGGCGAGAGAGCAGCTCCCCAGCGCATGATGTCAATACAGCAGCAAAACTAGTTACTCTCTGTAATCAATGCGCCGCTAAAATAAGTCCCTTAATGTTAGCCCCTATAATAACAATATCACTAATACTTAGTTAATTTCAGGTCACAAAATGTATTGTTGGCGCTTTTTGGCTGTTTTTTAGTGGGTTTTATGAGCGGTTTTATGAGAGGACCTCCAATTGACTTCATTGAGTCAGAATGCATAAAAAAGAAAGAAAAACATGTGTTCTTGTCTTACATAAGGATTGTGAATGATAAGCAAAATTCCATTCCCCTTTAATAATTTCTTGCTCACAAAAATAATTACACTGCTGTACTTAAATGATACGTTTTCATGCCTGAGTTGGCACTTATTACGGGCATTGAGTGGGGGAAAAAGTGAATAAATCTTTAAAAAAAAATGAAATTGTACCAGTCTCTGGAAGAGGTCTCCCACACACTGCTGGTAACTCCAGTCTTGGATACGAGGAAGCAGAGCGTCATAGAAGTCTTTATGGATCTCATGGAGCTCTGGGACTTTGAAGAAAATAGTCTCTATCTGTTGATTGGTCAGCATCGGTTGGGACGTTGTGGCTGCCGCCCTGAGAGGCTTCATGGGCTTTAAAAATAAGAACAGTCAACGTGTTAAACATATAGTCTGAAACGTGTTAAACATATACCGTATTTTTCGGACTATAAGTCACAGTTTTTTTCATAGTTTGGCCGGGGGTGCGACTTATACTCAGGAGCGACTTATGTGTGAAATGATTAACACATTACCGTAAAATATCAAATAATATTATTTAGCTCATTTACGTAAGAGACTAGACGTATAAGATTTCATGGGATTTAGCGATTAGGAGTGACAGATTGTTTGGTAAACGTATAGCATGTTCTATATGTTATAGTTATTTGAATGACTCTTACCATAATATGTTACGTTAACATACCAGGCACGTTCTCAGTTGGTTATTTATGCCTCATATAACGTACACTTATTCAGCCTGTTGTTCACTATTCTTTATTTATTTTAAATTGCCTTTCAAATGTCTATTCTTGGTGTTAGCTTTTATCAAATAAATTTCCCCAAAAAATGCGACTTATATATGTTTTTTTCCTTCTTTATTATGCATTTTCGGCAGGTGCGACTTATACTCCGGTGCGATTTATACTCCCAAAAATACGGTAGTCTGAATGAGGATTCAATAAACCCTGCTTCTTCCGACTCCTTTTCGGACATATTGAATGGTGTAAATCAGTGGTGTCAAAGTCAATTATCTAATTAGGTTGTCATTAGAGATGTCCGATAATATCGGACTGCCGATATTTTCGGCCGATAAATGCTTTAAAATGTAATATTGGAAATTATCGGTATCGGTTTCAAAATTTTCGGTATTGGTTTCAAAAAGTAAAATTTATGACTTTTTAAAACGCCGCTGTGTACACGGACGTAGGGAGAAGTGCAGATCGCCAATAAACCTTAAAGGCACTGCCTTTGCGTGCCGGCCCAGTCACATAATATCTACGGCTTTACACACACACACACAGGTGAATGCAAGGCGTACTTGGTCAACAGCCATACAGGTCACACTGAGGGTGGCCGTATAAACAACTTCAACACTGTTACAAATATGCGCCACACTGTGAACCCACACCAAACAAGAATGACAAACACATTTCGGGAGAACATCCGCACCGTAACACAACATAAACACAACAGAACAAATACCCAGAAGCAGCACTAACTCTTCCGGGACGCTACAATATACAACCCCCACTACCCCCTACCCCTCCCCCCTTACCCCGCCCACCTCAACCTCCTCATGCTCTCTCAGGGAGAGCATGTCCCAAATACCAAGCTGCTGTTTTGAGGCATGTTAAAAAAAATAATGCACTTTGTGACTTCAATAATAAATATGGCAGTGCCATGTTGGCATTTTTTTTCCATAACTTGAGTTGATTTATTTTGGAAAACCTTGTTACATTGTTTAATGCATTCAGCGGGGCATCACAACAAAATTAGGCACATTAATGTGTTAATTCCACGACTGTATATATCGGTATCGGTTGAAATCGGAATGGGTAATTAAAAGTTGGACAATATCGGAATATCGGATATCGGCAAAAAAGCCATTATCGGACATCTCTAGTTGTCATAAACGTTACTCAATTCATAAAAAAACTAAAGAAAACACATTTTTATGCATATTTAAATGTATTCAGTTATAAACATTCATTCACTTTCTTCATTCCTTCATGGATCTAAACATTACCACGGCCGGTATTGTTTTCTAAATTTTTATTGTAATATTTTCAGAATGTTTGTTCTATTTTTGGCCAAAGTAAGACAAAGAAAACAATCTGAAGTTGTCTTTATTTTTGAGTTTTAATGCCATGATTTTAATAGTGTGCACAGATTTTCCTCCATGCGGCCCCTGAGCTAAAATGACTTTGACACCCCTGGTGTAATGTACTCAAGTGATGATCCTGAAAATGTTGTGACGAGCTGTCTTGAGGGACATACAAGTTATTTTTGTTTCTTCACAGTCAAAAGCATATTTCGCTGGCAGTAAGCGAGGGATTGGAACAGCTTGCTCAAACCGAGAGCTCCAACAACTCGCCCGCACAGGCAGGCATGGCGAGGGAGAAGCGCGACCACCCTCAGTCGTTTTGAGTTTCACAGCCAATGCGGCGTGTGTATGTCCAAGCAGAAGCAGGCTAAACTGTCAATCATGGACGCAAAGACGCGACAGAAAAGCACACACTGCAAAAACTGAAATCTAAGTGAGATTAGATATCTCAAATAAGGGTGATATTTGCTTATTTTCTGTCTGATAAGATAATTCTTCTCACTAAGCAGATTTTATGTTTGAGTGTTTTACTTGTTTTAAGGGTTTTGGTCCTAAATTATCTCAGCTGAGATTTGATGACCTATATTGAGTAAAACATGCTTGAAACTAGAATATCAACTGTTGCAAAGCTGTGTCATCGACACTCACAAGTATAAAACTACTTTTTTAAAGTAATAATATCTTATTTCAAGCATGAAAAAAAATCATGACTTTGACACAATTGTGTCTCATAATTAAAACAGGTGACAGCCAAATGGACTTTGCTGTTTTATTTTCAATGAAACAATAGAAAATACGTACTCATATAGTAGTACAGTTGTTATTAGTGAGAATATACTTATTTTTAGGTATTTTTGAGTTCATTTAGGTTAGCTAATTTTACTTGTTTTGGAAAGTCTTGACAAGCCAAATTTTATTGTTCTATTGGCAGAAAATTTTGCTTAGTTCAAATAAAATACCCCTCATTTTTGTATTTTTTGTTCTTGTTTTTGAACACTGACTTTTTGCAGTGCATCACACACACTGGATTGCTTCCCCCAGCAGCAAGACGCCACTGCAGCAGCAGAGGTAAAATAATACAGCCGAATGATTTATTATATTTGACAGCTGTCTGACAGGAGCCCTTGGAATTGTCCCAACTAGGGTTGTCCCGATACCAATATTTTGGTACCGGTACCAAAATGTATTTCGATACTTTTCTAAATAAAGGGGACCACGAAAATAGCATTATTGGCTTTACTTTAACAAAAAACATTGTCCTTAAATTAAATAATGAACATAATAGACAACTTGTCTTTTAGTAGCATGTAAACAAACAAAGGCTCCTAATTAGTCTGCTGACATATGCAGTAACTAGGGCTGCAACAACTAATCGATTAAATCGATTATAAAAATAGTTGGCGATTCATTTAGTCATCGATTCGTTGGCTCTATGCTATGCGCATGCGCAGAAGCAATTTTTTTTTTTTTTTTTTTTTTTAAATAAACCTTTATTTATAATCTGCAACATGTACAAACAGCTGAGAAACAATAATCAAAATAAGTATGGTGCCAGTATGCTGGTTTTTTTTTTAAATATAATACTGGAAAGGATAGAAATGTAGTTTGTCTCTTTTATCCGATTATTAATCGATTAATCGAAGTAATAATCGACAGATTAATCGATTATCAAATTAATCGTTAGTTGCAGCCCTAGCAGTAACATATTGTGTCATTTATCAGTCTATTATTTTGTCAACATTATGAGGGACAAGCTGTAAAAATGAATTAATAATCCACTTGTTCATTTACTGTTAATATCTGCTTATTTTCTGTTTTAACAAGTTCTATGTGAAGTGAATTATATTTATATAGCACTTTTCTCCAGTGACTCAAAGCGCTTTTACATAGTGAAACCCAATATCTAAGTTACATTTAAACCAGTGTGGGTGGCACTGGGAGCAGGTGGGTAAAGTGTCTTGCCCAAGGACACAACGGCAGAGACTAGGATGGCGGAAGCGGGGATCGAACCTGGAACCCTCAAGTTGCTGGCACGGCCACTCTACCAACCGAGCTATACCACCCCTATCTGCACTTCTGTTAAAATGTAATAATCACATATCCTTCTCTTCTTTGATATTTTACATTAGTTTTGGCTGATACTACACATTTTAACTTGAGTATGGATCTGATACCAAGTAGTTACAGGATCATACATTGGTCATATTCAAAGTCATCATGTGTCCAGGGACATATTTTCTAAGTTTATAAACATAAATAAAGATTTTTTGACGATAAAAATTATCGATAGTAGTATCAATAACAAAAGTATCGATAGTAGTTTCGACTAGATACGCTCTTGTACTTGATATCATTACAGTGGATGTGTAGTTCCACAAAATAATCCCCCATGGGGCCAAAGAAAGTTGCTAATAATAGCACTTTTATAAAGTACGTGATAAACACTATTGAATTTGAACTGTTTTGTGTTAATATGTTTGGGTCTTTGGAACAAATTAATTAGATTTACATTATTTCTTGCAGGACAAGTTTTTTTCCGCTTTTGTACAATTTGGTCTCGGATCTTTTGGAATGGATTACTAGCAAAAACCAAAGGGTGCCACTTAACACAGTTAAAAAAAATACTTGTATTAATGTGTGTCAAAAGTCAAACTGACAATCAAAAGTGCTTCTAGGTGGTTGAGGTAGGTCTCCTCACTGGCCAGGATTCCCGACAGAACCCACTTCCTCATCTCCATATCTTTTTCCTGATCCAGCTCCACCTGACGAGAAAAGGCAGAGAGAAAACAATCATATTGGGACACAGCAGCCCTCCTGTTGATGGATGCGTGAAGTACAATTAATAGCCAACACACATGCGGCTTCACATATTATTGTAAGATTAAGGAGGACAAAAAATATTTGATTAAACTCTGGAGGAGTTTTACATTCCAAAGGGCCTCAGTCAGACATGTGTGGTAACCCAAAGAAGACAAATGTGTTTCTAGACCTGAACTTATTACTCCAACAAGTCAAAAACATTAGTCATCCTGGTGCAGGGTATCATGTCGGAACTGCAGCCATTACATTAGCTTCTTTATCAATGTTGAAGACCACAAGTAGTGCACATAAAAGGGAAAGAATACCTCAGATACAAGAGGAACAGGACACGGGGCTGGGGATGTGGCTCTCCTAACATCTGTTTGCCCACACTATGTTTTATGTGCGTGGAATACCCATATGGAGAAGCACTCACATCTGGCTTGTACATTCACTTTGGTCAGCCATTTATAGAACCATTTATCAATTACTGCATACGGATTGACAAGAGAAAAATAATCTATATATACATATATGTACATTAGAGATGCGCGGATAGGCAATTATTTCATCCGCAACCGCATCAGAAAGTCGTCAACCATCCGCCATCCACCCGAACTAACATTTAATCAAACCCGCACCCGCCCGCCATCCGCCACCCGCCCGTTGTTATATATCTAATATAGACGATGCAAGGCATTAGTGAGGTTATAAAGCTTTTGCCTGTTAAAGAAAGGAGACTGATCCAATGCAGTACAGACATTCAATGCGTGCCACGCTGTCA
Source organism: Nerophis lumbriciformis (assembly GCF_033978685.3). Classification (NCBI taxonomy): domain Eukaryota; kingdom Metazoa; phylum Chordata; class Actinopteri; order Syngnathiformes; family Syngnathidae; genus Nerophis; species Nerophis lumbriciformis. The sequence continues at coordinate 17,287,412 of NC_084559.2, forward strand.
CGGCCCAGACGCACACCAGTGCGCAATCATATGGGAGCCGCGCTGAGCGCACCTCCAAGCGCGTGGAGGTGCGATGTCCCTCGCACCTGCGGCGGCTCCACCCGGGCTCGCGCCCGAGGCGGCTCCACCCGGGCTCGCGCCCGAGGCTTCAGCGCGCACCGCGGAGGCCATCCTACTCGTCGCGGCCTAGCCCTCGCGGCTCTCGCTGCCGGCGACGGCCGGGTATGGGCCCGACGCTCCAGCGCCATCCATTTTCAGGGCTAGTTGATTCGGCAGGTGGGTTGTTACACACTCCTTAGCGGGTTCCGACTTCCATGGCCACCGTCCTGCTGTCTATATCAACCAGGGTGAGCCCCACCCCTCTCGTGAGCGCACTGCGCACGGAGTGACCCCTGTTACGCGCCCCCGGCAACAGGGGTGGCGGGCAGGTAAGCTGCGCGGGCGGAGCGCGCGGAGTGACCCCTGTTATGAGCCCCCGGCCACGGGGGTGGCGGGCAGGTAAGCTGCTTACCTGCTGCGCGTGACGCCAGCCGCGGCGAAGGCGGACGAGGCGGGGTGTCGGTGCGGTGGGCGCGGTGGTGACCCTGGACGTGCGTCGGGCCCTTCTCGCGGATCACCTCAGCTACGGCTCCCGGTGGGGCCCTCTCGGGAGAAGGGGCCTCGGTCCCGGACCCCGGCGAGGCGTCCCTTCTCCGCTCCGTAAAAGTGTCCATCTCTTTTTTTTTTCTTCTTCTGTTGTGGCATATGCTGCAGGTGCCTGCTCGTTTTTCGTATGTGGGTAACAACATTTAACTATGTATATATATTTCCCAATTGGTTTAACTGCCACCCGCCTGAATCTATTTAAAATCTAATTTTTTTTTATTTCAACCGCCCGACCCGACTCGCGGATAAAATCTAATTTTTTTTTATTTCAACCGCCCGATCCGCGGATAATCCGCGGACTCCGCGGTTGTGTCCGCAAACCGCGCATCTCTAATGTACATATATACAGTCGGGATCAAAAGTTTTTATACACTTGTAAAGAACATAATGTCATGGCTGTCTTGAGTTTCCAATCATTTCTACAACTCTTTTTTTTTTTTTGGTGATAGTGATTGGTCACAAAAAACATTCATGAAGTTTGGTTCTTTTATGAATTTATTATGGGTCTACTGAAAATGTGACCAAATCTGCTGGGTCAAAAGTATACATACAGCAATGTTAATATTTGCTTACATGTCCCTTGGCAAGTTTCACTGCAATAAGGCGCTTTTGGTAGCCATCCACAAGCTTCTGGCAAGCTTCTAGTTGCATTTTTGACCACTCCTCTTGACAAAATTGGTGCAGTTTGGCTAAATTTGTTGGTTTTCTGACATGGACTTGTTTCTTCAGCATTGTCCACACGTTTAAATAAGGACTTTGGGAAGGCCATTCTAAAACCTTCATTCTAGCCTGATTTAGCCATTACTTTACCACTTTTGACGTATGTTTGGGGTCATTGTCCTGTTGGAACACCCAACTGCGCCCAAGACCCAACATCCGGGCTGATGATTTTAGGTTGTCCTGAAGAATTTGGAGGTAATCCTCCTTTTTCATTGTCCCATTTACTCTCTGTAAAGCACCAGTTCTATAGGCAGCAAAACAGGCCCAGAGCATAATACTACCACCACCATGCTTGACGGTGTTCCTGGGATTAAAGGTCTCACCTTTTCTCCTCCAAACATATTGCTGGGTATTGTGGTCAATTTGTGTTTAATCTGACATAACATGGACAAAGATAAGACCTTCTGGAGGAAAGTTCTGTGGTCAGATAAAACAAAAATTGAGCTGTTTGGCCACAATACCCAGCAATATGTTTGGAGGGTTTGAACTCACAACCTACCGATGTCAGGGCAGACACTCTAACCCAGGGGTGCTCATTACGTCGATCGCGAGCTACCGGTCGATCTCGGAGGGTGTGTCAGTCGATCACCAGCCAGGCATTAAAAAAATAGTCCTAAAAATGAGCGATCATAAATCTTCACTATGACGTCACTTTCGTCACTTGATTGACATTCACGGCACCCGAGGGTCTTCTGAGATGACGCTGGCTGCTGCCAGCTCATTAAAATTACCGACTGGAAGGCGAGAAACACTTTATTTCAACAGACTCTGGCGCCGTACCTGTCGTCAAAACTCCAAAGACCAACTGCACAGTTGCACAGTTGCGCTAACAAAATAAGAGTCTCAGAAAGCTGGCGTGCACAAGCTAGCAAGCTACGGAGTTTGCCGACAATGTATTTCTTGTAAAGTGTATACAAAGGAGTATGTAAGCTGGACAAATAAGATGCCAAAAACCAACCACTTTCATGTGGTATTGGACAGAAAGGAGGACTTTTTTTCTCCTCCTTTAGAAAATGCGGACGTTATCAGCACCACTGTCAAGTCATCAGAATCAGGTAATACACCAACTTACATTATTGTCTTCATGAAAGAAAGGAATCTATATGTGTTAAACATGCTTGTGTTATCTTTAAACACCTTTAACTTATTAACAATATTAACTATATGTGTTAAACATGCTTGTATTATCTTTAAACACCTTTAACTTGTTAACAATATTAACTATATGTGTTAAACATGCTTGCATTATCTTTAAACACCTTTAACTTGTTAACAATATTAACTATATGTATTAAACATACTTGTATTATCATTAAACACCTTTAATTTATTAACAATATTAACTACATGTGTTAAACATGCTTGCATTATCATTAAACACCTTTAACTTGTTAACAAAAACATATATTTCATAAATAAGTAAATATAAATTATATATATGAATGAGGTAGATCCCCACGACTTGATCAATTGAAAAGTAGCTCGCCTGCAGAAAAAGTGTGAGCACCCCTGCTCTAACCACTAGGCCACTGAGTAGGTTACTGAGTAGGTCTCAACTCACCTTAATGTGTGTTCCTAAATTTGTGTACCACGTCTTACATGTAGAGAGCAGTTATGAGAGCAGTTATGATTTTGGTTTACAAAGTAAACAATTAAAAGCCAAAGCTTCGGGCATTGTTTTCTCTAAACGCATACATGTGTCTAACTATATGTATAAATATGTCTAAATATTATACTTTTTTTGAGTCGTCAGCTTCTCGTCTGATTCCCTCGTCGTCATGTGACATGAGTGCGTGACTGCATGTTATGATTTTTCTTACGAATTTCTATGACCCGCCTTATCTTGCCTCTGATTGGCCAGTCCGTAAAGTTTCGCCCTAACCTTAGCCAATTGTGACTCATCATACAAACACCAACCTATCATTATGGTTTTTCTCCGTATGTACGGATGTTCTCATTCATCCAGGTCATTGTATTTTCTCCATGTTTTATGGGGACCTGGATTCGCAGTCCATTTTCTCTCTTTGTAGCTTGTAGCTTTGATGTAAGCTACCTACCTACATGGGTCTAAAAGTAGCTAAGCTACAGAAAAAGCTACTCGTTAAAAAAGTAGCTAAGCTACCGCCAAGCTACTGGAAATGTAGTTAAGCTACATAGCTTAGCTACATGTAGCTTGTTACTGCCCATCACTGAATAATAGCACAGACCAACATTTTGAACCACTTCTACAGCAGTAAAATGTAAGACATATTTAAGAAGTCAACTTAATTTCAGGTCAATGACATTACCGACAGTGTGGACTCAAGGGAACAAGACGACCGGGTGTCTCGGCTGCATCGACTCTTAGAGCGGAGCTGTGGCGGGGAAGAAGGAGACCCGGTGAGGGACAGAGCATCGTGACCAGACTGGTGGTCTTCGGAGTGTTCCAAGTCATAATTGTATGATGGAGGAGCCTCGTTATCTGTCGGAAGCAAAAGAACAAAAAGTCACATTAAGAAAAAGTAGAACCTTTTAATATGTTAGAAATACATTTCTTGGTATAAGCGGTCTTTAGTAGCAATCCGTATATATTAGGGGTGTAACGGTACGTGTATTTGTATTGAACCGTTTCGGTAAGGGGGTTTCGGTTCGGTTCGGAGGTGTACCGAACGAGTTTCCACACGAACATATTAAGCTGCCTAAGCTCTTAACAAGCTGCTCCGCTTTCTTCTGCCTCTGTCTCTGTCAGCACTCTACACAGCACCCAGCATTGTCCCACCCACACAACCATCTGATTGGTTACATACAGAGCGGTAACAGCCAATCGGCAGTGCGTATTCAGAGCGCATGTAGTCAGTGCTTAGCATTTAGCAGGTAAGCATCAGGCAGCGGACTCTCCCCAAATTATAATAAACACCTCCCAGTCAACTACTAGTAACATCACTATGAGCCCGTTGACCTTCTAGAAATATAAAAGGCAGCTCAGCTCGCTTGCAGTCCTGGCTTGAGGTGAAGGCTAATTCGCTTTTAGCGCAACGTTAGCTCATTTTGCGGTGTGTGTGTGTGTGTGTGTGTGTTAGAGATGCGCGGATAGGCAATTATTTCATCCGCAACCGCATCACAAAAGTCGTCCATCCGCCATCCACCCGAACTAACATTTAATCAAAACCGCACCCGCCCGCCATCCGCCACCCGCCCGTTGTTATATATCTAATATAGACGATGCAAGGCATTAGTGAGGTTATAAAGCTTTTGCCTGTTAAAGAAAGGAGACTGATCCAATGGAGCAGAGACATTCAATGCGTGCCACGCTGTCACGGCCCAGACGCACACCAGTGCGCAATCATCTGGGAACTCAAACTGCTGCAAGCAGCTGCGTTCTATCTTGTTTTAACATCCTGTGGCACTCTTCTGGGATCACGGCGGACGAAACTGCTCATGCTCAGGGTGTTTGTGGAGGTTCGGGGTTTTGCACAAATGTGATGCACCATGTTAGATGTCCCGGTTTTGTGACTGTCGTAGACATAAACAGCGTCGCAGCTCTTGCAAATCACGTAGCCAGCATTACTATCATCCTGATTTACAACCTCATAAAAACGAGTCCACGCTGAACTTTTCTGGCCTTTTTTCCCCCTGGTCTTTAGTAATCCCTTTTTTAGTTTGTCGCGTACCACGTTTGCTGCCGGCGTTGCCATCTCTTTTTTTTTTCTTCTTCTGTTGTGGCATGCTGCAGGTGCCTGCTCGTTTTTCGTATGAGGGTAACAACATTTAACTATGTATATATATTTCCGAATTGGTTTAACTGCCACCCGCCTGAATCTATTTAAAATCTAATTTTTTTTAAATTTCAACCGCCCGACCCGACCCGCGGATAAAATCTAATTTTTTTTTATTTCAACCGCCCGACCTGCGGATAATCCGCGGACTCCGCGGTTGTGTCCGCAAACCGCGCATCTCTAGTGTGTGTGTGTGTGCGTGCGAGTGCATGTGTGTGTGTGTGTGTGTGTGTGTGTGTGTGTGTGTGTGTGTGTGTGTGTGTGTGTGTGTGTGTGTGTGTGTGTGTGTGTGTGCGTTACGGACAGCAAAGCCCTGTCTGTCTGTTATTTCACTTTATCTTTTTCTGTGTTGATTGAGCTGTGTTGAAGCAGCAAAAAAGAACATTATGTTAAATGAAGAGTTTCTGTCTCTGATAGTTGATATAATAATGTAACTGCATCATTAAGCCTACATGAACTCCATGGTGTTCAGGGATGAATAGTCTCTCCTATTGCTATTGTACTATTTTTTCAGCGATAGTTACATTAATCATTAGTAATGCAGCAGCCTAGTTTTGAATGGCAGGGTCCCTGCTATCACATGTTGATACAAATATATCATTTACATAATAAAAATCAACTACAGGCTTCCCAAATGCTGTAATAAATTAAGCATGATGAGTTGACTTGAAACTGTTTAATGTTGCACTTTTTATATGTAGAAGAAAAGTTTTGTCATTTTATTTAATCTGAGCAACAACTTCAGGCAGTTTAATGTTGATTAACGTGGGCAGAATTATTATAGTGTTCCCAATGTTAAAAGGATAAAGCCATTGTTTACAAATTTGGTAAATAAATAACCAAAAAATTTATATTTTGTTGTTTTCCTACTGTACCGAAAATGAACCGAACCGTGACCTCTAAACCGAGGTACGTACCGAACCGAAATTTTTGTGTACCGTTACACCCCTAGTATATATTCTGCATAAGTCAACAGGACAGAACCCATTCAATGTGAGTTGTGTTTAATGGTCCCATGAAATCTGTAGCTCACTCTTCCGGCTTGCTGCAGTTAAAATTTGTAATGGATTTTGTATTGTGCATTACTAGCAAACTAGCTTGTGTAAACCCAATGTACTATTGTCAGCCAACAAATAAAAAACAAAGGACACCAAATTTGTTATGATGGACTGAAGTGAGAGATACTATATTTCTCATATTACACAACAGTCGCCTAATAGAATTCTAGAAATGTCATTGTCACCATCATTTAATGTTATTATGTTGCATATATTGCACCCCACAAAGAGTTATGAAAATCAACTGGGCCAGAAGCCTTGCGAACAATAACAGTGGACATCACTAGAGATGTCCGATAATGGCTTTTTTGCCGATATCCGATATTCCGATATTGTCCCACTCTTAATTACCGATTCCGATATCAACCGATACCGATATATACAGTCGTGGAATTAACACATTATTATGCCTAATTTTGTTGTGATGCCCCGCTGGATGCATTAAACAATGTAACAAGGTTTTCCAAAAGAAATCAACCCAAGTTATGGGAAAAAATGCCAACATGGCACTGCCATATTTATTATTGAAGTCACAAAGTGCAGTTTTTTTTAACATGCCTCAAAACAGCAGCTTGGAAATTGGGACATGCTCTCCCTGAGAGAGCATGAGGAGGTTGAGGTGGGGGGGTTAGTGCTGCAAGGGGTTCTGGGTATTTGTTCTGTTGTGTTTATGTTGCGTTACGGTGAGGATGTTCTCCCGAAATGTGTTTGTCATTCTTGTTTGGTGTGGGTTCACAGTGTGGCGCATATTTGTAACAGTATTAGTTGTTTATACGGCCACCCTCAGTGTGACCTGTATGGCTGTTGACCAAGTATGCCTTGCATTCACTTGTGTGTGTCAAAAGCCGTAGATATTATGTGATTGGGCCGGCACCGCAAAGGCAGTGCCTTTAAGGTTTATTGGCGCTCTGTACTTCTCCCTACGTTTGTGTACACAGCGGCGTTTTAAAATGTAATAAATTTTACTTTTTGAAACAGATACTGATAATTTTGAAAACAATACCGCTAATTTCCGATATTACATTTTAAAGCATATTGTCTGATATTATCGGACATCTCTACACATCACTATATTATAAGACAAAAGTATGGATATAATAAATATACTGAATCTGTAGATATATCCTCTGAGTGTTGTGAAGGAACAAAACATATCAAAAGAAAGAATACTGGGATGCAATTTTGAAAATAAATCAGTGCCGGCTGTTGTCTGGCACACTTATGTGTATGCTGCAAGCATATTTGTATTGGCAAACTATTGCAGTCGAACACTAAACAGCATGCAGTCATTTGTCATGTATCAAATCCTCTTTAGACCTTGACAACCCTGTGTTCTTGTCTGTGCCAGCCACCGAGTGCTTGTGCCAGGTGAGTGGATAACAGGCAACACGCACGCAACGCTCATGCCTGCAACAGTATGTCCACTATGTCGTTGGTTTTTAAGATGAACCCAAGACAAGATGACACATTTAATTATATGGTCGCGACAGAGTGGAATTTGAAATGAAGCAACAGGCTGACGGTCACCATACACCAGAAAAACAAGTGCTTTAGGTTTTGGACACCCGTATGAAAAAGATCAACAAGCTGGATATCTTGTGATCTTCGTAATTACAAAACCCAAAATTAATGAAGTTGGCACTTTGTGTAAATGGTAAATAAAAACAGAATACAATGATTTGCAAATCCTTTTCAACCTATATTCAATTGAATGCACTGCAAAGACAAGATACTTACCGTTCGAACTGGAAAACGTAGTTATTTTTTGCAAATATTAGCTCATATGGAATTTGATGCCTGCAACATGTTTAAAAAAAGCTGGTACAAGTGGCAAAAAAGACATTAGAAAGTTGAGGAATGCTCATCAAACACTTATTTGGAACATCCCACAATTAAACAGGCTAATTGGGAACATGTGGGTGCCATGATTGGCTATAAAAGCAGCTTCCATGAAATGCTCAGTTATTCACAAACAAGGATGGGGCGAGAGTCACCACTTTGACAACAAATGCGTGAGCAAATTGTTTAAGAACAACATTTCTCAACCAGCTTTTGCAAGGAATTTAGGGATTTCACCATCTACGGTCCGTAATATCATCAAAAGGTTCAGAGAATCTGGAGAAATCACTGCACGTAAGCGATGATTTTACGGACCTTCGATTTCTTAGGCGGTATTTCATCAAAAAGCGACATCAGTGTGTAAAGGATATCACCACATAGGCTCAGGAACACTTCAGAAAACCACTCACAGTAACTACAGTTGGTCGCCACATCTGTAAGTGCAAGTTAAAACTATACTATGCAAAGCCAAAGCCATTTATCAACAACAACCAGAAACGCCGCCGGCTTCACTGGGCAAAAGCTCATCTAAGATGGACTGATGCAAAGTGGAAAAGTGTTCTGTGGTCTGACGAGTCCACATTTCAAATTGTTTATAGAAACTGTGGACATTGTGTCCTCCGGACCAAAGAGGAAAAGAACCATCCGGATTGTTATAGGCGCAAAGTTCAAAAGCCAGCATCTGTGATGGTATGGGGGTGTATTAGAGCCCAAGGCATGGGTAACTTACATATCTGTGAAGGCGCCATTAATGCTGAACGGTACACACAGGTTTTGGAGCAACATATGTTGCCATCCAAGCAACCGTATCATGGACGCCCCTGCTTATTTCAGCAAGACAATGCCAAGACATGTGTTACAACAGCATGGCTTCATAGTAAAAGAGTGCGGGTACTAGACTGGCCTGCCTGTATGTAGTCCAGACCTGTCTCCCATTGAAAATGTGTGGTGGAATATGAAGCCTAAAATATCACAACGGAGACCCCCGGACTGTTGAACAACTTAAGCTGTACATCAAGCAAGAATGGGAAAGAATTCCACCTGAAAATCTTAAAAAATTGGTCTCCTCAGTTCCCAAACATTTACTGAGTGTTGTAAAAAGGAAAGGCCATGTAACACAGTAGTAAAAATGCCCCTGTGACAACTTTTATGCAATGTGTTGCTGCCATTAAATTCTAAGTTAATGATTATTTGCAAAAAAATAAAATAAAGTTTCTCAGTTGGAACATTAAATATCTTGTCTTTTCAGTCTATTCAATTAAATATATAAGTTGAAAAGGATTTGCATATTATTGTATTCTGTTTTTATTTATGAATTACACAACATGCCAACTTTACTGGTTTTGGGTTTTGTAGAACATTGTAGACTGGGTATTGATGAGTTTTTTAACATGGAACAGTTGTCAAAATAAACGGGTTTGACTCTTGTATACATTGTCCTGCACAGGCATGCAAGGAGAGATGTCAGTTTAGACCAGGGGTGTCCAAACTTGATCAAGAAAGGGCCTAATATAGAAAAAACCTGAAGGAAGCGGGGGTCACTTTGATACATTTTGTACATTAAATATACAAAAAACAATACAATGTAGGTGTAAGGACAATCAGTACTGTACAGTACATGCTAAACCAGGGGTCGGCAACCCGCGGCTCCAGAGCCGCATGCGGCTCTTTGATCACTCTGATGCGGCTCAGCAGCTTACTTGCTGAACCCCCCAATTTTCCCGTGAGACTTCCGGATTTCAGTGCCTCTCGCAGAAAACTCCCGGGATTAATATTCACCGATTTTCACCCTTATGGCTATAATAAGGGCGTGCCATGATGATACAACATTTGGCTCCCTCTACAATCTGTATTAACAGCGTGCCAGCCCAACACTTGTTATACAATATACATCTTCTGCTCGCACACGTACGTGACAGCAAGGCATACTTGGTCAACAGCCACACAGGTTACACTGACGGTGACCATATAAAACAACTTTAACACTCTTACTAATAATGCGCCACACTTTGAACCAAAACCAAACACGAATGACAAACACATTTCGGGAGAACATCTGCACCTTAACACAACATAAACACAACAGAACAAACACCCAGAATCCCATGCAGCCCTGACTCTTCCGGGCTACATTATACACCCCTGCTACCACCAAACCCCGCCCCCACCCCAACCCTGCTCCCTCACACATCAACCTCCCCTCCCCCTCTCTCTCTGTGCGTCGGTTGAGGTGGGCGGGGTTTGGTGGGGGGGGGGGTGTATAATGTATCCCGGAAGAGTTAGGGCTGCATGGGATTCTGGGTATTTGTCCTGTTGTGTTTATGTTGTGTTACGGTGCAGATGTTCTCCCGAAATTTGTTTGTCATTCTTGTTTGGTGTGGGTTCACAGTGTGGCACATTATTAGTAAGAGTGTTAAAGTTTTTTGTTTTTTTTACCGCCACCGTCAGTGTGACCTGTGTGGTTGTTGAGTAAGTATGCCTTGCTGTCACCTACGTGAGCAAGCGGAAGCCCCACACAACGTGTGGCTGATCAGGCTGTAGTGGCCGCTATATGCTGTACTAACACGGCACGCATGACGCTGACAAGCGCCATTCATTTATAACCCGCGTGCCGCACCAGCTTTCAAATTCCACATAAAGGTGTGGGCAGCGTGTCTGACACCCCTGGTTTATACATAGGACAAAGCAAAAAAAATAAAAATTGTATGCAGTGTTATTTCATTTAAAATTTCAAAAAAAAATTGCGCCCCCCATCGTTTCTATAATTTTTGAAACTGGTCAAAATGGCTCTTTGACTGGTAAAGGTTGCCGACCCCTGTGCTAAACTAACTGTACAAAACATCCACATTTTACTGCTGTGTCATAGGTTACAACAGAATTTAAGATATTACATTTACTATCATTCCTTATTAATATTACTATCATGCCAACTACAACCTTTTTGAGGGCTTTAGCACCCTTGAAAAAGTATATATCTTGCAAGGAATCTGTACACATATTCATTCGGCAGGACACCCGGAAAATCAAAGACTATAATTATACAGTAAGACCAATTTGGTTTTTCAGCATGGAAGGTCCCATTTTGGGAGGATTTGAGCCAGTTGCTTTTTTTCTTAGTTTTTTTGTGAAACGTTCTAATCCAGGATGTGTTTATTTGCACTGTAAAAACTGAAATCCAAGTAAGATTAAATATCTCAAATAAGGGTGATATTTGCTTATTTTCTGTCTGATAAGATAATTCTTCTCAGCAGATTTTATGTTAAGAGTGTTTTACTTGTTTTAAGTGTTTTGGTCCTAAATGATCTCAGTAAGATATTACAGCTTGTTGCTGAGATTTGATGACCTATATTGAGTAAAACATGCTTGAAACTAGAATATCAACTGATGCAAATCTGTGTCATCAACACTCACAAGTATAAAACTACTTTTTCAAAGTAATAATTAATTTAAAAAAAAAGAAAATCATAACTTTGACACAATTGTGTCTCATATTAAAACAGATGACAGCCAAATGGACTTTGCTGTTTTATTTTCAATGAAACAATAGAACATAGGTACTCATATAGTAGTACAGTTGTTATTAGTGAGAATATACTTATTTTAAGGTATTTTTGGGTTCATTGAGGTTAGCTAATTTTACTTGTTTTGGAAAGTATTGACAAGCCAAATTTTCTTGTTGTATTGGCAGATAATTTTGCTTAGTTCAAATAAAATACCCCTCATTTTTGTAATTTTTTTTCTTGTTTTTGAACACTGACTTTTTGCAGTGTGGTCTTTAGAATGTGTTGCGGAACAATAACAAACTAGCTGCAAATGGCCGCACACCCCTGGTTTAGATTGTTGGGGGAATGCCTTGCTTAAGGGTACATCGACAGTAGTTAGGAATCTGCTCTTCAACAACTAGATGCAATTTCTTTTTGTATGCAGACGGGCTCAGACTCGGAGCGAGCCAACAAAAAGATTGACAACAGGAAAGAGAGGATTCCGGAAAGCGCAGGAGGATAAAGAGGAGTCACCCTGGAAATTTTTCCAGTGCATTCAAGAGAACACGGTGACATCTACACAGGTCTTCACAAAAGACTAACAAACAAAGTGCCCAAAAGAGAGAGGGAGTGTATTGACTGTGTGAGGAACAAGCCAGCTTTGGGACGCAAGGGAAGTTGATGTGAAAGGCCACTCTGTGTTCCAGTGAGATTATACATCAACTCAACCACTAGATGAATAACACATCCTCTTCTAAAGCAGGAGTCTCGGAGCCTCAAAGTATCTCCTTCCAGTGCAAAAGCAAACAGTCAGCTCATAGAAATATCACAGTAAGCAAGACGGCATACAGTATATTCAACCATAATAAAACCTTGGTGTGTTTTATTGAAGGTGTCCTTAGTCTGTGGCAGTGTGAGCATGTGAGCAAATACGAGCCTCACTATTTTGAGGGGCTAACGAGAAGTACCGAGGAAGTGACCAGGCGGTCCTATCCTGGAAATTCAGCAATTCATCTACTTTAAAGCGGAAACAGGCAATCTGCACAAGGCCGTACTTTACACAAACAAGCTGCACTCACACCACGAGTACAGTCTGCACAATCAGGATTTATTCCATATTATAATTCACCTGGGATCTCATGTACTTTAATACAATTAAACTTTAAATTTGTCTTTCATTCATCATACAATGTACATTATGTACTGTAGTAGTATGTATTGTGCACTTATATTGACATATATCAGCTACTGTGTGGAAGTGTGGGGGAACACATATAAGAGTAACATAAAGGCATTGTATCAACTACAGAAAAGAGCTATTAAGGATTATCTAGAACACACTAACATATTATTTATTAATTCTGGTTTATTAAAATAAAACTACAGGAGCTAGTAAAGTTACAGACATCATGTGTTATGTTTAAGGCTAAAAGTAAAACATTACCAGCAAATTTACAAAAAATGTTGGTCATCACTTCTGAGAATGAAGAGCATAGAATAAAAGGTAATTTCAAACATCAATATTCAAGGACAACTTTAAACGGAGTATAAGTTGCTCTGGAGTATAAGTCGCACCGGCCGAAAATGCATAATAAAGAAGGAAAAAAACATATATAAGTCACACTGGAGTATAAGTCGCATTTTTGGGGGACATTTATTTGATAAAACCCATCCATCCATCCATCCATTTTCTACCGCTTATTCCCTTTTGGGGTCGCGGGGGGCGCTGGAGCCTATCTCAGAAACCCAACACCAAGAATAGACATTTGAAAGGCTATTTAAAATAAATAAAGAATAGTGAACAACAGGCTGAATAAGTGTACGTTATATGAGGCATAAATAACCAACTGAGAACGTGCCTGGTATGTTAACGTAACATATTATGGTAAGAGTCATTCAAATAACTATAACATATAGAACATGCTATACGTTTACCAAACAATCTGTCACTCCTAATCGCTAAATCCCATGAAATCTTATACGTCTAGTCTCTTACGTGAATGAGCTAAATAATATTATTTGTTATTTTACGGTAATGTGTTAATAATTTCACACATAAGTCGCGCCTGAGTATAAGTCGCACCAAGTCGGCCAAACTATGAAAAAAACTGCGACTTATAGTCCGAAAAATACGGTCTATCAGTGGTAGGGGTTAAACTATGGAATTCTCTTTACAATGAGATAAAATACTGTAAAAATATATTCCAATTGAAAAAAAATATATAAAGACAGAACAATAAGATCATATGGACAGCCATAAGTGTCTACATTTTGCTTTGTATTTATTATTTTACTTATTTTTTTGTCTGGTTTTGTATTTGTTTTGTATCATCCTGTGAGGTGTACATTACTTTTTTTTGTTCGGTTTGTACTTCATGAAGTTTTGCACTTGTTGTGTTTTTTTGTGTGTTTTTTGTGTTTTCATTATATTTGGATGTATTTGTTTGGTTTGTATGATATCCATTAAGTAAGACTACATATTATGTTGAAGGGGGCAAGAAAATGTAAGATTTTCTTCATCCTGTTCCTTGTCAGGCATTGGTGTGTAAATGTGTGTTTAGATGCTGAGGTTTAATTGTCTATTGATCCAAGATGCACATCAATGAAGGAGATAAATAAAAAATTAATGAAAACAATGTACAGTACCGTATGTGCTTTTATTCTGTATCCAATCCATTCAACTCCCCTTTCAATTTTAAAATATATGAACCAATTTGGGAATTAAATTATTCCAATAAGTGATAGCGGGAATCAATCAACTATCAATTCATACTTGCCAACCCTCCCGATTTTTACGGGAGACTCCCGAATTTCAGTGCCTCTCCCGAAAATCTCCCAAGGCAACCACTCTCCCGAATTTCTCCCAATTTTCACCCGAGCAACAATATTAAGGGTGTGCCGTGATGGCACTGCCTTTAGCGTCCTCTGCAACCTGTCGACGTGTCCGCTTTTTCGCCATACATACGGCGTGCCGGCCCAGTCACATGTTGTATGCGGCTTCTGCATACACACAAAAGTGACTGCAAGACATACTTGCTCAACAGCCCTACAGGTTACACTGAGGGTGGCTGTATAAACAACTTTAACACTGTTACAAATATGCGCCACACTGTGAACCCACACCAAACAAGAATGACAAACACATTTCGGGAGAACATCCGCACCGCAACACAACATAAACACAACAGAACAAATACCCAGAATCCCTTGCGTCCCTAACTCTTCCGGGCTACAATATACACCCCCGCTACCACCAAACCCCACCCCCCCACCCCCCAATCTCCCGAATTCGAAGGTCTCAAGGTTGGCAAGTATGTCAATTAATCAAAATCAAATATTACAAATTATGCAGAACACTGTCACTGTCACTAGCAAACAATCATGCTCTAACAATATCGCAAGGTGGAATATGTGAATGAGTGAATGTGATAATCTTACCAATAATCTACCATTTTTTTCCCAGTCTGGCGTTTTGGGTTTGAATGTCCACTAGCAAACGATCATGCTCTAACAATATCGCAAGGTGGAATATGTGAATGAGTGAATGTGATAATCTTACCAATAATCTACCATTTTTTTCCCAGTCTGGCGTTTTGGGTTTGAATGTCCTTCTGAACATCCGTGTGGAGTGTGCATGTTCAACGAATTGGAGGGTTTAAATTATCCACCAGTGTGAATTTGAGTTTTAATGGTTGTTTAGTGTACCTGTGATTGACTAGCGACCAGTCCAGTGTGAACCGAAGTCAGCTGCGCTTGGGATAGCCTACAGCTCACTGTGACCCTAATAACAACAAGCGATATAGAAAATGAAAGGATGGTTCGGATATTAGAAATAAACAAATTATTGTCATTTAGTCACTTGCTTAGATCAACGTTTGTCAGACACGAAAGTAGATCTTGGCTTCAAAAAGATTGATGACCACTGAGCTCGCCTAACCCTTAAGGATTAAGATGATTTGTGTGAGGAATTGTGCTTCAATCCACAGAGTAGTCCATCACACAGCCTGACTTTACTGCAGAAACCTAAACACACACACAATATTGTAATTCCTGGTTTTTTTTATCCACCACAGTCATTGTTTCTCTACTGTTGCTTGGACTAAGCTTGTGTAAGTATCTTTGCCGCTGATTGTGAAACCTTGTGACCCTTTCCTATGGAACAACAAGTTTTGTTAATGAATAGATAGTAGATTCCGATTAGTCCAAAAATATATCTGCAGCACAAAATATCCTGCAGCTGTACAGACCGTTTCATGTCCTCCCGCTCTTTTACACAGCAAAAGCACAGTTTCAACTGTGCAATAAAGCTGTAATAAATACTTCATAATGGCCTTACATAAGTGCTGAACCCACCAGCTGTGGATCAGGGAGAAGCTGGATTTGCTTAGGCCTTCAACTGAAATCTGTAATTTTGTGTTTTTCAAGAATTTCCTCAGACCGCAATTACCAGTATATCAGATGATGCTCGGCCTAAACTGTGAGTGTGTTATTTTAATGTAAAAACAGTTGACTATTTGCCGTACTTATCATACTTCCAACAAATGACTTAAGTATCTATTCTGCTCCAGAAAGCTGATCAGACTAGGGATGTCGCGATCCGATATTTGGATCGGATCGGCCGCTGATATTTGCAAAAAAATGCGTATCGGCAAGGCATGGGAAAATGCCGATCCAGATCCAGTTAAAAAAAAAACTCTGCTCCGTGTTTTCCAACGCACCTATTTAAATAGTACATTCCACTTTTCTGCTGCTCCCTATAATTTCCGTTCCGCATTTTCCAGCACACCTTCAACACATCCACAGGTCTGTGGATTCTAACGCAGTTGCTTTTAGCTGCTGGCATTACACGACAGGCTCTTCTCACTCTTTTCTGTGTCTGTGCTTCTCACAGACAACAAGCGCACCTTCTTACACACGTCACATACTGTCACGTCATACGTCACATACGTATAAGCCCTCCCCGAGCAGAGAGGTAGCAGCATGGCTAACGTTAGCTGTGATGCTAGCGCAGCCGTGTGACCAACGTTCTCTCTAAGGTGCGCGCTTGTGCAATTGCACACTGTTTAAACGTCCTCTGCGCATAGCAATTATATGCCACGCACAAAATCAAATAAAAAAATAAGCGCATAACAATTTTCGACACACCGACACGACAGAGACAACCGCTTTCGTCATCATTGTTCAAATATTATGACGTCTGTCGAGACGCTTATCTCCATTCGGTGCCACACGTCCACACCATCAAAATGCCGAGGCAAAAATTTCCAGATCAACACCGTATGAAAAAATGTGTGATTTTTTTTAGTTGTGATTTCCTTCTCTGCATGAAAGTTTAAAAGTAGCATATATTAATGCAGTAGGAAGAAGAATGTTTTAATGTAGACATGCAAGCCTTAAAAGAAAATGTTGAAAATCAAGACTACATTTCCTGCAAATGGATGCATTTCTACCCTATATTTTAACTTTAGAGTTATTCTCATATCAAACTCTTTTGGCTGTCTTTTTGACACTTACATCCGGCGCCCCCCTCCACACCCCGGATTATAAATAATGTAAATAATTCAATGTGATTATCTTGTGTGATGACTGTATTATGATGATAGTATATATCTGATAGTATATATCTGTATCATGAATCAATTTATGTGGACCCCGACTTAAACAAGTTGAAAAACTTATTCGGGTGTTACCATTTAGTGGTCAATTGTACAGAATATGTACTTCACTGTGCAACCTACTAATAAAAGTCTCAATCAATCAATCAAAACACACAGAATCATCATACTGATGTGATTATATGCATCAAGTGTTCATTCAAGGCTAAGGCAAAATATCGAGATATATATCGTGTATCGCAATATGGCCTTAAAATATCGCAATATTAAAAAAAGGCCATATCGCCCAGCCCTAGTTCAATGATGCCATTTCTGTTTGTCATGTATAATTTTGTCTATTTTGTGTTTATCCTTGAATAAACAGGTCAGTTTCTTGTTACCAACCATTGTGTATTATTCAAACTCACCTAATTCAGCTGGCTAGTTGTTATCAAGAGTACTAAAACCCTTTTCAACATGATTCTGACAACTAAGTAGGCTAAATAACTTTAAACTTTAATACATGCTCGGATAGGCCATTATCGGTCAGTATCGGTATCGGTCAGTATCGGTATCGGATCGGAAGTACAAAAACAATATCGGTATCGAATCGGAAGTGCAAAAACCTGGATCGGGACATCCCTAGATCAGACATCAAGAAACATTTGAATTTTCTCTGGCATGTAAAACAAGGAGGTAATTTTAACAATACTGTATACTGATGACAAAGCAATGACATAGTCAAACCTCTAATCCTAATTGAGATCAACTACACTAGTGGCCAGTGACAGATGTGCAGGGAAGACTGTTACAAAATCAGTGATTCAGTCTAATCATTTGTTTTTATTTTGCAATGCCTACCAATCCAGCATCATCATTCAGCGTTTGAAACTGCATCCAAGCACAGGCTTATCTCTTCACATTGAAAATAGTAATAAAATGACAGCCGGTATAAAAGTATCCTATCTATTTTAAATGGAAGATAGAGTAATGTAGATCAAATACATTTAAAAAAATTGGAACAGTATAGAAGTTATCCAAAAGGCCTATTGATTAATCTTAGAAACTACGATAGTGGCATCTATTATCCCATGCATCCCTGCTGGGAAAGTCAGTGCACTGACAGGTCATTTGATCAGTGTGTTTATATTTCAGGGAGGGGCTTCTGCTTGTATTGCATGCATCTGTAAATGAACACCAAATAGCAAACATGGTGATCGATTCAGCTCAGAAAGCACAGGGATTGAATTTAGCACAAACCACGTTATGACTGTACATGGATGACTTTGTGGTCTCCAGGGAAACAGTTGTGGCAGGAAGACAAGACGCGACTCAATGTGGTGAACTTGGTAGCTTTACTCACTTCATCACACTTGGAGTATAAGCATTTAGATTAATATGTGACAAATTTAACAGTGACCTGTTAGTGAAATTGTCTATGGCAGGGGTGTCCAGACTTTTTGACTCGGGGGCCGCATTGGGCTAAAAAATTTACCATTTACCATTTTATATATATATATATATATATATATATATATATATATATATATATATATATATATATATATATATATATATATATATATATATATATATATATATATATATATATATATATATTAAAAAGAAGAAAAAAAAAATTAAATTGTTATATGTATCCAGTGATTATACTATAAAGTTATTTTCCATTTAACTTCACCAGTTTTAGATAATTTTTATTCAAAATCGCTGAATTTTCACATTTGCCGTTCAAATACTGAGAAGAGACGGTGCGTGAACAGCAGCCAGTTGAGGCACGTCACTCAGTGCCTCAACATGGATTCCGGACTCGGCTAACTGCTGGCCTGCTGTGCAGTGAGACTGTATTGCTATATGAACTATATTATACATTTCCATAGTTTAGTTAGCTGAGGTATATAATGTACAGTGTATTTTGTCAACAACTGTATGTGTGTAACATATTTCTTGTGCTGAGCGATCATAAAACTGCTGCAAAGACGCACTGTGTGAGGCTCGCGTAACCCCGCCTCCTGGTGCCGGTTATTGCACCTCCGCCGCAGACTGCACCCCCCGACCGGAGCGCCACACCAACCAAAGCCCACACCCAAACCCTCCACGTGCAAGACCGAATCCACCCAAAAAAAGTCACTTAACAAGAAGCCAAAAAGTGCAAAAACAACATTGCTCGCGCCGGAGGAGCCGTGAACGACTGCAGGGACACAACATTAGGTACACCTGCAGACTGCAGCACGGATTTCATATTTCATTCATTCACAACTCCTCCAACACGAACACCACTGTTCCCGCACTTATAAGTAAAGGTAAGACCATAATAACGTTTTTTTTATTAAATGTGCTTTTTTGTGTGCTACAGTTTGTATGTGTAAAGTTAAAGTTAAGTTAAAGTACCAATGATTGTCACACACACACTAGGTGTGGTGAAATTTGCATTTGACCCATCCCCTTGCTCACCCCCTGGGATGTGAGGGAAGCAGTGGGCAGCAGCGGCGCCGCGCCCGGGAATAATTGTTGGTGATTCAATTCCAACCCTTGATGCTGAGTGCCAAGCAGGGAAGAATGCTGGTATGAGCTTTTAAACATAACCCGTTAACTGCTGCCAATCAAATGGTGAATAAGATACTCTTTAGGGTTCATATGTTTGTAAATCTGACTGTGATGAAGTCAGTGCCTCACCAGCCATGAACCTCACCGCACGTCACTGATATATATATATATATATATATATATATATAAAAATGGCAAATGGATTATACTTATACTTATTATACTATTATAGCGCTTTTCTACCTTCAAGATACTCAAAGCACTTTGACAATATTAAAGTTAAAGTTAAAGTACCAATGATTGTCGCACACACACTAGGTGTGGTGAAATTTGTCCTCTGCATTTGACCCATCCCCTTGCTCACCCCCTGGGAGGTGAGGGGAGCAGTGAGCAGCAGCGGTGACCGCGCCCGGGAATCATTTTTTGATGATTTAACCCCCAATTCCAACCCTTCATGCTGAGTGCCAAGCAGGGAGGTAATGGGTCCCATTTTTATAGTGTTTGGTATGACTCGGCCTGGGTTTGAACTCACAACCTACCGATCTCAGGGCGGAGGACACTAGGCCACTGAGTAGGTGGCATATTTCCACATTCACCCATTCACAGTAGCACACACACTCATTCACACACTGGTGCCATGTAAGGCGCTAACCACGACCCATCAGGAGTGACTAGGGTGGTAGAAGCTGGGGATCGAACCAGGAACCCTCAGGTTGCTGGCACGGCCACTCTACCAACCATGCCACGTCGTCCCCTTTACTACATTACATACATACTAACATCATGTATATCAAATATCAAATCTCAATGGAGGTGATTGGATGTTTTTTAAAGGCTTTATAAGCGGAATTGCACGGCTCCCATAGGCTTCATTGTAAGCAAACTTTTAAACGCATTTATTTAATTTTTAGATTGCAAAAAAAAAAACATAGCATCTATTGTCATGTTCCCATAATGATTGTGAAAGATAGGCGTTATTAGGATCTGCCAGGCGCCATGCTACCTGTGTGGTGGACCATACTTGTAAATGCACCTGTGATGTCACCTGACTCATTTTGTCAGAGATGACAACACTTTTCCAGAGAACAAGAATGCATTAAAGACTGTTTGTAGAAGCTGTACAACGCATGCCAAAAGTAGTAAATGGACTCTGGCAGAATATATTTGGAGCCTGCCTTTTACACTTGTACTGTATCTGAAGTGTGTGCAGTTGGGTTAGCGTTGTAACTGTGTAAACTGTAAAAAATATTAGCCAAACATTATCAGCGTTTCGATTGGAAGCCTCGAACTATTTGGCCTGTAGAGGCCCACACGCACGTGCCACTCATCTGCTGTAGGGCAGCCTAAAATTAGTGCCAGTCCGTGCACAGCATCGGTTAGAACTGGGCCGCCCAGCCCAGCACACCTACTAATCAGTGGGTCGAAATAGCACAGGGTGAGACCACTGCCTGTGTAATGTGCTTTACAACAGAAATAATCAAAACCCAATAACTATTTCATTCTGTGGAAATAAACAGACAGCAAAGCAAAAGCATATGCTTGCTACACTCACAGTAGGTTTATCAAGACTGTTTTTCAAAAGCAAATTATAGCATATACATACATATAGCATGTAATTTACACTAAACCTGAAGCACCCTTTAGTCCACTCTCACTTTAATTACAACTGCAGACACTGATAATTGGAGACATGTGATTTATAAGGGACTTGGAACAGACACCATGCATGTATAGTTAAATATTAGTTTGCATGTGTTAAATGATTAGGGATTAGTGGACAGACCACCTCACTTGATGTGCTTTTAGACGACTGGCTGGCTCACAATCTGTCCGTGCAGTGGCACAAAAAGTGTGTATGCACTATATGCGACTCATAAGGGCACGGCACTTTTTGAGTTTTTTTGTTTTTGAGCAAATGAATCGTTTGCATTCAAGTAAAACTGTTGCTGTATGACATTCTGACAATACAAGAAAATACTGGAAATTAGCAAAATTAATGATAATCATGAAATACATTAACCCCGCCTTCCGCCCCGAGTGCAGCTGGGATAGGCTACAGCAGTGTTTTTCAACCACTGTGCCGCGGCACACTAGTGTGCTGTGAGATACAGTCAGGTGTGTCGTGGGAGATTATCTAATTTCACATATTTGGGTTAAAAACATTTTTTGCAAACCAGTAATTATAGTCTGCAAATGATGTGTTGTTGTTGAGTGTCTGTGCTGTCTAGAGCTCGGCAGAGTAACCGTGTAATACTCTTCCATATCAGTAGGTGGCAGCCGGTAGCTAATTGCTTTGTAAAGGCAGGTAAAAAGGTGTCTTATGCTTAAACCAAAAATAAACAAAAGGTGAGTGCCGCTAAGAAAAGGCATTGAAGCTTAGGGAAGGCTATGCAGAACGAAAGTAAAACTGAACTGGCTACAAAGTAAACAAAAACAGAATGCTGGACGACAGCAAAGACTTACTGTGGAGCAAAGACGGCGTCCACAATGTACATCCGAACATGACATGACTATCAACAATGTCCCCACAAAGAAGGATAAAAACAACTGAAATATTCTTGATTGCTAAAACAAAGTAGATGCGGGAAATATAAGACATGAAACTGCTACAGGAAAATACCAAAAAAAGAGAAAAAGCCACCAAAATAGGAGCGCAAGACAAGAACTAAAACACTACACACAGGAAAACAGCAAAAAACTCCAAATAAGTCAGGGGGTGATGTGACAGGTGGTGACAGTACACCTACTGTACTTTGAGACAAGAGCTATATTGATGCATGGTTGGTCATGGTTTAAATTCATATCCAACAATTGCGACAACGACTTTTTACTGTCAACTGAGTTTATGATTTCTGCTGGTGGTGTGCCTTTTTTCAACGCAAAAAATGTGCATTGGCTCAAAAAAGGTTGAAAAACACTGGGCTACAGCACCCCCCGGGCGGGACAAGCGGTAGTAAATGGATGGATGGATGGATGGATGGATGGATGGATGAAATACATTATGTTTACATTACAGCAGTGGTGTCTAAAGTGCGGCCTGGGGGCCATTTTCATCCTGAAGCTGGGTTATTTCTGGCACTCGACTTGTTTTTAACATTTAATTCATTCATTATTAATGATGTGTAGTCGATTACTAAAATTATTTGCTTTGTCACCTATAACACAAACGCTAAGATAACCCTTTTTATTTTCAAATAGCTTAGCATATTATGATGTACATAGAATTGGGTTTAATATCTTTAATGTACAACATTTATCAAAGTGACCCCCCACATTCTCTATTTTTTCAGTATGCAGCCCTCTGTGGAAAAAGTTTGATCACCCCACAGTATTGCAATATATATATATATATATATATATATATATATATATATATATATATATATATATATATGTATATATATATATAGATAGATAGATAGATAGATAGATAGATAGATAGATAGATAGATAGATAGATAGATAGATAGATAGATAGATAGATAGAGATATTCTGCACTTATGGCATTCTACAGTTACATACTTAATAGGGGTGTGGGAAAAAATCAATTCGAATTCGATTCGCGATTCTCACGTTGTGCGATTCAGAATCGATTGTAATTTTTTTTTAATCGATTTTTTCATTTATTTTTTATTATTAATCAATCCGACAAAACAATACACAGCAATACCATAACAATGCAATCCAATCCAAAACCAAACCCGACCCAGCAACACTCAGAACTGCAATAAACAGAGCAATTGAGAGGAGACACAAACACGACACAGAACAAACCAAAAGTAGTGAAACAAAAATTAATATTATCAACAACAGTATCAATATTAGTTACAATTTCAACATAGGAGTGATTCAAAATCCCTCATTGACATTATCATTAGACACTTATAAAAAAAATTAAAAAAAGAACAATAGTATCACAGTGGCTTACACTCTCATAAGCTTGACAACACACTGTGTCCAATATTTTCACAAAGATAAAATAAGTCATATTTTTGGTTCATTTAATAGTTAAAACAAATTTACATTATTGCAATCAGTTGATAAAACATTGTCCTTTACAATTATAAAAGCTTTTTACAAAAATCTACTACTCTGCTTGCATGTCAGCAGACTGGGGTAGATCCTGCTGAAATCCTATGTAGTGAATGAATAGAGAATCGTTTTGAATCGGGAAAATATTGTTTTTGAATCGAGAATCGTGTTGAATCGAAAAAAAAAAAAAAACGATTTTGAATCGAATCGTGACCCCAAGAATCGATATTGAATCGAATCGTGGGACACCCAAAGATTCGCAGCCCTAATCCTTAATTTTGGGTATACTTCTGGTTATAAAATAAACCACTATTAGATCTGGTAAGATTTTTTGGTTGATTACAAAAAACAAAATAAAGTCATACCAGAACTTCTGTCAACGAAAGGGTTATTACATTTTTAAAAATTACAGCGCAGCCCATTTAAGTCAGCACCCTTTGGACTGGCTGACTCGTCTTGACATAAGCAGTTGTCAACATAACCAATAAGCAATAACGAGAAAGTTAACAATACATGTTCAGATAATCAAACCCATTAGAATATTAATTAGTATACTAATACACTATTATGTTAAACATAGCAGTCCACCATGTATGTAGATGTCGACTTCAGCGGGTATCAAGAAGAACATGGTAAACCGGGACTTAATGGGTTGGTCAACAGACGGGTTGTCAACATAAGCAGAACCAATGTATATGGGTTCCACTTTACAAACAACTCTTAGTACAGGGGTGGGCGCCCCAAAGGTTTTGCCTCCAAGGGCCAAAGTGAAAATGTGCCAACCTGCTTGTTTCTTGGCCGTTTTGGTTGTCATACTTGCCTAAAACAATCCGTGTTGACAACAAAGTTCACTGTCAAGCTATGGTGGGAGAGGTAAACTCACAGCACACTTAACATTTCATTAGCCATTTCCCCCCACACCCTGTAAGCAACTAAGACATTCCATTAACACTTGCGTGCTCGCCAGGAGCACAGAGGGCCCTTTGAGTAGGACCAGGGTGGGAAGCCCAGACTGCAGGACCAATGCCATTAGGTTAAGCACGAGGGGAGATCAGTGGGCCATGGGAGGCATGCAGTCTCACAAACACCCTAAAGATTGTATTTTTTGGTTGTTTTTTTGGGCAATCTACGACGACAGTGTGTAAATAAACTACCGGTAACTAGATCACCTCGTGAGCACAGCCTTGCTAAGATTGTGGTTCTGCTTCCAGATAAGGCGTCACACAAAGAGCCAATTCATGGATTCTACTGTGAGAGCAGCTGCCAATGCCTAGCCTGCTGTTGTGATGGCCTGCCAGCTTCTGACCACTGTGCACTGTACACACTGCATAGAGGAACAGGTGTAGCTTAGTTGTTAGACCGCAAAAGGCGACACGCACTTCCTCTGGTGGGGCAATGTTTACTCTAGGAAAGGGAGAGGCTTTATTTTTTAGCTTTCATGACCACTACACTTAAGGTGCCGGTGTCCTGGTACAACGACAGTACTGTCTGAGACACCTTAAGTGATCTCAATATTACGGACTATGCAGCAGACTGGAATTCAGGACAGGGTCGAAATGCTGCTAAGGCAGAAAGTCACTCAGTCCAGAGGCCAAGACATGCACAAAGACTTCATTACCTTTTGGTGTCACAGCCATCCAAAGATTACTTGCCTTCTTTGAGGGCTATTTTTTCTGGAAATGTGTGCCCCTTTGACCAAAAAAATAGACCATAAGCACATTTCCACTGCAGAGATCTATGGTTCTTGGAGGATATTTGTTTTTGTCTGGGGGAACCTCCAAGGTTTCTCATTGTATCCCATTGGGTTAAGTTATTTCTTGCCCTGATGTGGGATCTGAGCCGAGGATGTCGTTGTGGCTTGTGCAGCCCTTTGAGACACTTGTGATTAAGGGCTGTATAAATACACTTTGGTTGATCGATGTTTGGTAGCAGGCTACTTTTTTGTTCATGTTCAAAATTAGACAGGACTACGTTTGCATAATGCGACAGAGGTTTCATTGGAACTCAAATGGTGACAAGAGAAAATAAATTTCTCTGGCAGTATTTTTATCTGAATACAACAAATGTATGGTTTCTTGCTCTGCACATGTGCTATCCATTCAAAGTTATTGGATAATAGGAAGTTGGATAATGCAATAAGATTAGTGTCTGTACTAACTCCTTCACTGTAATAGGAGAATTATTGACGCACAAACTAAACAAAAACTAAGCTGCGTTTCATTGCTTCTGCAACAATATCAATAAAAGATGGTTTCTCTTCCACAATAGCATTTGTGTGAAAGTTTGTCTCTCAGTATTTGTAGGACTGAGAAACAACACAACCTACCATAAAACTTCATTCCTAAAACCCTTCTCCAAAATGTTAAACATAAAGCTTTTGCCAGAGACGTATAAGCATTGGCAAAATAGAACCATCAGAGAGCTTTGCCCCCTGTCAGGCTTGTCCCTGACAGTTTGACTGTGTTTTAGTTTTTCCTCTGCGTTTGTCTTAGTTTTCTGTCAGCGCTTTCTATTTTGTCTTCTATTCCTGATTGTCTCCCTGAGTGCTGCTTCCCCTCAGCTGTGGCTGATTGGCACCTGGCCACACCTGGTGTCAATCAGCCAGCTGCTATTTAAACCTGCCTTCCCCTCCAGTCAGTGCTGGATTATTGTCATTGTCATTGTCATTACTACCTGTCTTAACACTTGT
The DNA here is from genome assembly GCF_033978685.3 of Nerophis lumbriciformis. Classification (NCBI taxonomy): domain Eukaryota; kingdom Metazoa; phylum Chordata; class Actinopteri; order Syngnathiformes; family Syngnathidae; genus Nerophis; species Nerophis lumbriciformis. The sequence continues at coordinate 17,313,792 of NC_084559.2, forward strand.
CGTGTAGCTCTGTCTACTTTTGTTTCACTCTGCTCATGTCCTAGTTCCTTCGTGTCACAGTAAGTGTTTTTGTTTCTTGTCCAAAGTTAGCCTCTGTGCTATTTTAGTTCATAACCAAGTTTGTTCTCCGCCTTGTGCGCGCCTTTTGTTGTTACCCTTTCGTTTGTTGTTCTGCCTTAGTGTTTAATTAAATCATGTTTTCTCGTACAATGCCTTTCGCCTTCTCTGCATCTTGGGGTTTGTGTCCTACAAACTATGACATAGTTTGTAGGACACGAACCCCAAGATGCAACTATGACATAGTTTGTAGGACACAAACCCCAAGATGCAGAGAAGGCGAAAGGCATTGTACGAGAAAACATGATTTAATTAAACACTAAGGCAAAACAACAAACGAAAGGGTAACAACAAAAGGCGCGCACAAGGCGGAGAACAAACTTGGTTATGAACTAAAATAGCACAGAGGCTAACTTTGGACAAGAAACAAAAACACTTACTGTGACACGAAGGAACTAGGACATGAGCAGAGTGAAACAAAAGTAGACAGAGCTACAACGACAAGTGTTAAGACAGGTAGTAATGACAATGACAATGACAATAATCCAGCACTGACTGGAGGGGAAGGCAGGTTTAAATAGCAGCTGGCTGATTGACACCAGGTGTGGCCGGGTGCCAATCAGCCACAGCTGAGGGGAAGCAGCACTCAGGGAGACAATCAGGAATAGAAGACAAAATAGAAAGCGCTGACAGAAAACTAAGACAAACGCAGAGGAAAAACTAAAACACAGTCAAACTGTCAGGGACAAGCCTGACACCCCCAACCTATTTTGACAATTGTCCCAGATGCAGCTGATTAGCGATACATCATGACTTAGTAAAACTGTGGCACGGTGCAGAAAATACAGAAGTCCAGAAAGCCTCAAGTAGGCAAACTCTAGCCATACATCACGTGGTGTACTTTATGAGGCTTTGCTTAATTGTTTAATTTTCAGCTAAATTGAAATAAAGGTAGCGGTAATATTTTGCATAGTCCATCAGCTTTTTTAGCACATGCTACAATGGCTTGTGATAAAATGTGAGAACAACATTTTCCAACTGCTCCTAAACCACATCAAAGGCCAGCTGATTGGAAACTTGCCTCAACCTGCTCTAATCCAGCATTGTACGCAGAAATGTTATTACAACATCACTAAGTAAATCTAGACTTCTGGTAATTCATTACACAAGGCTCTCATGAAACAGCTGTGCCTTTATGTCAGGTCTAAGCCTCCTCTGGACAATAGACGTACACACTGAACAACGTGGACATTTTCAGCAATAGATGTCAAACAAGGCGATGCACATTAGCAACAGACTGCCACAGATTTTACACATTATTGTCAAGTTGCTAGTCACATGGGTTACCTGTGCAAATATGTTGGATCAGCATTAAAGCTCGGTTTGATATGTGTCCTGGACAACATTGTTTTTTAACACAAAATAAAAATAAATCAACATAATTTACAATAATTTCAAATTAAACCCTCAAAGGTCCACAGACACTCTCAACTACATTTCACTCTGTGCTATGGAGGTTGTGTAGGCTCTTGGCAAAGGCAAGTAGGCCTCGAGCAGTATTTAAAACAACATGGGTGATGTCTTAATGATGTAATCAGGTTTGCCCTGACTTGCAGATGAATTTGGAAAAAATGATCCGCAACTGAGGGCATGACTGTGAAAGACTACCGTATTATTTTCCAGGTGCTGTGGCACAAACACCTGGTGCATTATGGGTAAACCAATGTCATTAATTTAAAGCAAAATACAGACCAGGTTGAGGTCAACTTCCTAAAAACTGTTGTCAACATAAGCTTTGTCGACAAAGGTGGTTTTCGGCATAAATGGATAAATGGATTATACTTGTATAGGGCTTTTCTACATTTTAAAGTACCTCAAAGCGCTTTGAGACTAGGGATGTCCCGATCCGATATTTGGATCGGATCGGCTGCCGATATTTGCCAAAAATTGCGTATCGGCAAGGCATGGGAAAATGCCGATCCAGATCCAGATTTAAAAAAAACTCCGGTCCGTGTTTTCCAACGCACCTTCAACACATCACAGGTCTGTGAATTCTCACGCAGTTGCTTTTAGCTGCTGGCATTACACGACAGGCTCTTCTCACTCTTTCCTGTGTCTCCCTCTCACAGACAGCAAGTGCACCTTCTTACACACGTCACATACTCTCACGTCATACGTCACATACGTATACATCCTCCCCGAGCAGAGAGGTAGCAGCATGGCTAACGTTAGCTGTGTTGCTAGCGCAGCCGTGTGACCGACCTTCCCTCCAAGGTGCGCGCCTGCAGCAATTGCGCACTGCCCAAGCGTCTTCTGCGCACGGCAAATCTATGCCACGCGCAAAATCAAATAAAAAAAATAAGCGCATAACAATTTTCGACAAACGGACACGACAGAGAAAACAGTTTTCGTCATCATTGTTCAAATATTGTAATGTCTGTCGAGACGCTTATCTCCATTCGGTGCCACACGTCCACACCATCAAAATGCAGAGAGGCAGGCAAACATTTCCACATCAACACCGTATGAAAAAAATAGTGATTTTTTTAGTTGTGATTTCTTTCTCTGCATGAAAGTTTAAAAGTAGCATATATTAATGCAGTATGAAGAAGAATGTTTTAATGTAGACATGCAAGCCTTGAAAGAAAATTTTGAAAATCAAGACTACATTTCCTGCAAATGGGTGCATTTCTACCCTATATTTTAACTTTAGATTTATTCTCATATCAAACTCTTTTGGCTGTCTTTTTGACACTTACATCCGGCACCCCCCTCCACACCCTGGATTATAAATAATGTAAATAATTCAATGTGATTATCTTGTGTGATGACTGTATTATGATGATAGTATATATCTGATAGTATATATCTGTATCATGAATCAATTTAAGTGAACCCCGACTTAAACAAGTTGAAAAACTTATTGGGTGTTACCATTTAGTGGTCAATTGTACGGAATATGTACTTCACTGTGCAACCTACTAATAAAAGTCTCAATCAATCAATCAAAACACATAGAATCATCATACTGCTGTGATTATATGCATCAAGTGTTCATTCAAGACTAAGGCAAAATATCGAGATATATATCGTGTATCGCAATATGGCCTTAAAATATCACAATATTAAAAAAAGGCCATATCGCCCAGCCCTAGTTCAATGATGCCATTTCTGTTTGTCATGTATAATTTTGTCTATTTTGTGTTTATCCTTGAATAAACAGGTCAGTTATTTGTTACCAACCATTGTGTATTATTCAAACTCCCCTAATTCAGCTGGCTAGTTGTTATCAAGAGTACTAAAACCCTTTTCAACATGATTCTGACAACTAAGTAGGCTAAATAACTTTAAACTTTAAAACATGCTCGGATAGGCCAGTATCGGTATCGGTCAGTATCGGTATCGGATCGGAAATGCAAAAACAATATCGGTATCGGATCGGAAGTGCAAAAACCTGGATCGGGACATCCCTATTTGAGACTATTACCAGATTCACCCACTCATGAAGTAGCATCAGGAGCAACTGAAGTTTCAGTGTCTTGCTCAAAGGATACTTTAAAATGGTCACAGGGTGACTGGGGATAGAACCCGCAACTGAAACCGAATCTAACTATTGTTTGCGCATTTACTTGTGACTTTGGCCAGACATGATGAGAAAGGGCAATAAGCATAGGATTTTTTAAACTACGGAGAACTGTTGACACATTTCGATCTTATGCTCTAATCCAACAGAGCTGCTATGGTAATTCTGTTAGTTTTCTAAAGCTTACTTTGCACTGAACAGGACGTCACTGACTACGTATGTTTCAATGGAAACATTTTTCCTATTTTTCAAATAGTTTGGTTTGATATATTTTCACACCGACATGTGGGGTCCCAGTGTCCATGCACGCTCTCTAATGCATGGGTCTCCAACTCAATTTACCTGGGGGCCGCTGAAGGCCGAATCTGAGTGAGGCTGGGCCGCATCAGTTATTCCACAAGCAAAGCTTTGTTGAAAAAATTCCAATCTTCTCAAATGTCTTTACCATATTTTTCGGACTATAAGTCGCAGTTTTTTTCATAGTTTGGCCAGGGGTGCGACTTATACTCAGGAGCGACTTATGTGCGAAATTATTAACACATTACCGTAAAATAACAAATAATATTATTTAGCTCATTCACGTAAGAGACTAGACGTATAAGATTTCATGGGATTTAGCGATTAGGAGTGACAGATTGTTTGGTAAACGTATAGCATGTTCTATATGTTATAGTTATTTGAATGACTCTTACCATAATATGTTGCGTTAACATACCAGGCACATTCTCAGTTGGTTATTTATGCCTCATATAACGTACACTTATTCAGCCTGTTGTTCACTATTCTTTATTTATTTTAAATTGCCTTTCAAATGTCTATTCTTGGTGTTGGGTTTTATCAAATACATTTCCCCAAAGAATGCGACTTATACTCCAGTGCGACTTATATATGTTTTTTCCCTTCTTTATTATGCATTTTCGGCCGGTGCGACTTATACTCCGGAGCGACATATAGTCCGAAAAATACGGTAATTAAATTTTTTTTCAAAAAATAAGACTAAACAAACAAAATAACAATCAATAAGAAAATAAGTAAATAAATGTTTGGGGCTGTGGAATATATTTTAATTCCACTTGGTGTCAATGTTGTGTTTAGCCGGTGCACAGAAAACATCTCGATGCACAGAGAACCTCATTTCCACAATGTGTCATTTCGCTGCTTTTTCCTATTCAGCAGCACGGCGGTCGGCGGATGATAGCAGTCTCCTTTTTTTTTTTTAACTTGATGTTCATGTCTTTCTCGATACCATCAACACCATGGCCAATAAACCTTAAAGGCAATGCCTTTGCGTGCGGGCCCAATCACATAGTATCTACGGCTTTTCACACACACAAGTGAATGCAAGGCACACTTGATCAACAGCCATACAGGTCACATTGAGGGTGGCCGTATAAACAACTTTAACACTGTTACAAATATGCGCCACACACAAACAAAAATGACAAACACATTTTGGGAGAACATCCGCACTGTAACACAACATAAACACTACAGAACAAATACCCAGAACCCCTTGCAGCACTAAGGCCCCCCACCTCAACCCCGCCCACCTCAATCTCCTCATACTCTCTCAGGGAGAGCATGTCCCAAATTCCAAGCTGCTGTTTTGAGGCATGTTAAAACAAATAATGCACTTTGTGACTTCAATAATAATAATGGCAGTACCATGTTGGCACTTTTTTCCATAACTTGAGTTGATTTATTTTGGAAAACCTTGTTACATTGTTTAATGCATCCAGCGGGGCATCACCACAAAATTAGGCATAATAATGTGTTAATTCCACAACTGTATATATCAGTATCGGTTGATATCGGAATCGGTAATTAAGAGTTGGACAATATCGGCAAAAAGGCCATTAACGGACATCTCTAGTTATTATTTCTTCTCTGCGTTGGGGTCGATCCTGACATTCGAAGGGTCCCCTATGGCAGCACACAACCACTCGAGAGATCTGGTTTTTAATCGCATAATCGAAGTGAGTTAGTCCGACTTTTCAAATTAGATTACATTAAGGTGTTTCCATGGGTTGTAGGATGCTTATTTTGAGCCAATTAAGCCATTTTAATGTTGTGTAACCAGGCAATAGTTATGCTGCTGTTGTTGTTTCACATTGCTTGGCGATAATGAGGACGTTGACAATGCGACAACACATGTCAACATAAACAGACCAATTATTCGATAAAACTAGTCAACCATGTAGGTCGATTTTGACTAAAGCGGGCACTTTTCAATAATTGTCATATTGCCATAAGCGTGACCGACTTCAGCAAGTTCCCCAGTACTTGATTGAGTTGCGTGTATAAAATGTGTGTAATATACTCGACGATCAAAGGAATACATAGCTTTGATTGAAAAAAAACTGACCAAAGTCCTGCTTGCAGAACAAAGTGGAAAGAGGGGGAACACAGAACCAGATCGAATGGATTTGTACGTTGCAGTCATCCCACGGGCGTGCTGGCTTACACTTCATGCTGATTAAATATCGGCCTCTCTGCTTGTTTGTCACATGCTTTGTGTCAAAGAGCTTTAGCGTGGATCACCTTATATAACAAGGCGTTCTGTGCATCTGTCTAATCCAACCAACACTGGATGATTTTGGGTGGCAGAAGCCAACAATTTCCTGCATCCCGCTCACTCGTTGCAGAATATGTGGCTTCGACCCTAAAATGCATGGAAATACAAATAACAATAAAAGTTCTCATGTGTCTCATTCTCAAATTGGACAAGCCACTTTCCCTCACCTAACACTGCTATATTGTTACCAAGTCAAAACCCGCAATTACAGATTCTCCTATTGTGTCCGTGCATGACAGCAGGGAGCACAGATAACAAGCATTTCCATTGGAAGCCATGTGACACGTTTTAAGCCACTCAATCCTTGTTTTTGAGTGACTTGTCAGGGCTTTTCCCTACCCACCTTCCATGACAAAGGAAACTCTCTGAATTTATCACGCTAGACAAACCCCTTTAAGTTAATTACTCGGCACCAAGGACAACAACATTGATGTGTGCTGACACGAAAGCACTCAGGGTGGACAAGGCCGAGTGACTGGTAAGCCCAGGGGGCAGGTAGCCTTTCTGTGCGAGCATTACAACAATCAGGGGGTTGCAAGCAGAAGGGGAAAAAAGAGAGCGGAGGCCAGCTGACAAAGTGTAAAAAAAAAAATCGACCGATGTATGCCAATGATCAATACATCATGTCGATCAATACACTGGTTGTACAAGTTCAGTCGAAAGCTGATTAAAGCTGTAAAGTATTAACATTCATTACCAGGTTATGAGGAAAACAGGCATTAGCGTTCATTATTGTTGAAAAAAATGCATTTCACCAAACCTGGCCTAGTTTTTGTAGGCCACATCAGTCATCTCATTAAGCTTGTAGTTCGCACCACCACAGGCGAACAGCTCCATGTGGTAAAAATAAACTGCATAATAATCCTGGTGCCTGAAAACATTTAATGGTGGATTTAGTGTGGTGGGTTAGTATTTTATTTAAGAGATTGCAGGTGACTGTTCAACACAAAAAGAAAAGCTTACTGTTCGTTATTTAGTACTTTATCTTTTACATTGACTAATTTATTAACACAAAGGTTAGTTACCGCATCCCTTAACCCCAATATGCAGGGCAGGAATTATAGTAGTACAGTAGTACCTCGGTTTTTGTTGGTAATCCGTTCCAAAAGGTCAGACTAGGACTAGGGATGTCCCGATCCAGGTTTTTGCACTTCCGATCCAATACCGATATTGTTTTTGCATTTCCGATCCGATACCGATACTGACCGATACCGATACTGACCGATACTGGCCTATCCGAGCATGTATTAAAGTTTAAAGTTATTTAGCCTACTTAGTTGTCAGAATCATGTTGAAAAGGGTTTTAGTACTCTTGATAACAACTAGCCAGCTGAATTAGGTGAGTTTGAATAATACACAATGGTTGGTAACAAGAAACTGACCTGTTTATTCAAGGATAAACACAAAATAGACAAAATTACACATGACAAACAGAAATGGCATCATTGAACTAGGGCTGGGCGATATGGCCTTTTTTTAATATTGCGATATTTTAAGGCCATATTGCGATACACAATATATATCTCGATATTTTGCCTTAGCCTTGAATGAACACTTGATGCATATAATCACAGCAGTATGATGATTCTATGTGTTTTGATTGATTGATTGAGACTTTTATCAGTAGGTTGCACAGTGAAGTACATATTCCGTATAATTGACCACTAAATGGTAACACCACAATAAGTTTTTCAACTTGTTTAAGTCGGGGTCCACTTAAATTGATTCATGATACAGATATATACTATCAGATATATACTATCATCATAATACAGTCATCACACAAGATAATCACATTGAATTATTTACATTATTTATAATCCAGGGTGTGGAGGGGGGCGCCGGATGTAAGTGTCAAAAAGACAGCCAAAAGAGTTTGATATGAGAATAAATCCAAAGTTAAAATATAGGGTAGAAATGCACCCATTTGCAAGAAATGTAGTCTTGATTTTCAAAATTTTCTTTCAAGGCTTGCATGTCTACATTAAAACATTCTTCTTCATACTGCATTAATATATGCTACTTTTAAACTTTCATGCAGAGAAGGAAATCACAACTAAAAAAATCACTAATTTTTTCATACGGTGTTGATGTGGAAATTTTTGCCTCGGCATGTTGATGGTGTGGGCGTGTGGCACCGAATGGAGATGAGCGTCTCGACAGACGTCACAATAATTGAACAATGATGACGAAAACTGTTTTCTCTGTCGTGTCCGTGTGTCGAAAATTGTTATGCGCTTATTTTTTTATTTGATTTTGTGCGTGGCATAGATTTGCTATGCGCAGAGGACGCTTAAACAGTGATCAATTGCACAGGCGCACACCTTAGAGTGAGCGTTGCTCGCACGGCTGCGCTAGCATCACAGCTAACGTTAGCCATGCTGCTACCTCTCTGCTCGGGGAGGACGTATACGTATGTGACGTATGTCGTGAGAGTATGTGACGTGTGTAAGAAGGTGCGCTTGCTGTCTGTGAGAGGGAGACACAGGAAAGAGTGAGAAGAGCCTGTCGTGTAATGCCAGCAGCTAAAAGCAACTGCGTGAGAATTCACAGACCTGTGGATGTGTTGAAGGTGTGCTGGAAAATGCGGAACGGAAATTAAGGCGCAGCAGAAAAGTGGAATGTATTATTTAAATCGGTGCGTTGGAAAACACGGACCGGAGTTTTTTTTAAACTGGATCTGGATCGGCATTTTCCCATGCCTTGCCGATACGCAATTTTTGGCAAATATTGGCAGCCGATCCGACCAAATATCGGATCGGGACATCCCTAACTAGGACTGAATCGTACGAAATAAATAATGTAAATCCAATGAATCCCTTCCAGACACCCAACATTAACAGTACAAAACACATAACCTACTCAGTGGCCTAGTGGTTAGAGCAGGCCTGGGCAATTATTTTGACTCGGGGGGCCACATTTAGAGAAAAAAATGTGTCTGGGGGCCGGTATATCTATTTTTAGGAACACTAATACAAAACCTCACAATAATGTCGGATTGAATGCTTAAAAACGTTATGACATAAACCGCCTTAAAAAACGTAATGGAATTTTACATTTTTCTATGAACGATAAAACACTGAATATTGACAAAATATGAACGTCGCAGCCCCTTTCGATCGACATATTTTACAATCAAGTCAAACGCAACAAAAATACAACAAACAGTGAAATATGAACGCAAAGGGTACAAAATAAACCCACCTACAATCTGATACATCTGATATTTGCTGAATTTCCCCCAAGGATCAATAAAGTACTTTATATTCTATTCTATACATCACTAAGCTTTAGAACTTTGTTGTGAAAATCTCCTTCTGCGTCTGTGGAAACGCTTCCCGCCCACACTGCTTGGTGCCTCGTCTGAGCTGCTGTGACGTAGATTACCGTAGTGACTAATTAGATGACCATAGTAACTAATTAGATTACCATAGTAACTAATTAGATTACCATAGTAACTGGTATATTATCCATAAGCGCAGATTCCAACCATTGAAATACTTTGTATAGTTGAGGACTTACGGTCATTAGAAACTGCACATCATAATGGCAGCTACACTTTCCATCTTAAAGGGGAACATTATCACAATTTCAGAATTGTTAAAACCATTAAAAATCAGTTCCCAGTGGCTTATTATATTTTTCGAATTTTTTTTCAAAATTTTACCCATCACGCAATATCCCTAAAAAAAGCTTCAAAGTGCCTGATTTTAACCATCGTTATAAACACCCGTCCATTTTCCTGTGACGTCACATAGTGAAGCCAACACAAACAAACATGGCGGAAAGAACTGCAAGCTATAGCGACATTAGCTCGGATTCAGACTCGGATTTCAGCGGCTTAAGCAATTCAACAGATTACGAATGTATTGAAATGGATGGTTGTAGCGTGGAGGCAGGTAGCGAAAACGAAATTGAAGAAGAAACTGAAGCTATTGAGCCATATCGGTTTGAACCGTATGCAAGCGAAACCGACGAAAACGACACGACAGCCAGCGACGCGGGAGAAAGCGAGGACGAATTCGGCGATCGCCTTCTAACCAACGATTGGTATGTGTTTGTTTGACATTAAAGGAAACTAACAACTATGAACTAGGTTTACAGCATATGAAATACATTTGGCAACAACATGCACTTTGAGAGTGCAGACAGCCCAATTTTCATCAATTAATATATTCTGTAGACATACCCTCATCCGCACTCTTTTCCTGAAAGTTTTGGAGTTGATGTCAGCAGGCCAGGGAAGCTAGGGTTGATAGGGGGTTTAGCTCGCTCGTCTGCGGGAACAAACTGCCGCCATTGCTTGTCGTGCTACCGAGGTCCTTTGTCCCTGAATTGCTCACACACTCCAGCAGATTCAATAGGGGTCTGGCGGCAGATTTCTTTGACTTTATCGTTGGAAATGCATCTGCTTTGAGTGTCGCAGGATATGCACACATTCTTGCCATCTCTGTCGTAGCATAGCTTTCGTCGGTAAAGTGTGCGGAACAAACGTCCAATTTCTTGCCACTTTCGCATCTTTGGGCCACTGGTGCAACTTGAATCCGTCCCTGTTCGTGTTGTTACACCCTCCGACAACACACCGACGAGGCATGATGTCTCCAAGGTACGGAAAACAGTCGAAAAAAACGGAAAATAACAGAGCTGATTTGACTCGGTGTTTGAGAAAATGGCGGATTGCTTCCCGATGTGACACCACGTTGTGACGTCATCGCTCCGAGAGCGAATATTAGAAAGGCGTTTAATTCGCCAAAATTCACCCATTTAGAGTTCGGAAATCGGTTAAAAAAATATATGGTCTTTTTTCTGCAACATCAAGGTATATATTGACGCTTACATAGGTCTGGTGATAATGTTCCCCTTTAAAGATCTAAAAAAATTATTTGGGAATGTCCGGCGGGCCAGATAGAAAAGCTCAACAGGCCGCATTTGGCCCCCGGGCCTTAATTTGCCCAGGTCTGGGTTAGAGTGTCCGCCCTGAGCTCGGTAGGTTGTGAGTTCAAACCCCGGCCGAGTCATACCAAAGACTATAAAAATGTGACCCATTAACTCCCTGCTCGGCCCTCAGCATCAAGGGTTGGAATTGGGGGTTAACTCACCAAAATGATTCCCGGGCGCGGCCACCGCTCGCTGCTGCCCACTGGTCCCCTCAACTCCCAGGACGTGATCAAGGGGATGGGTCAAATGCAGATTACAAATTCCACCACACCTAGAGTGTGTGTGACAATCATTGGTACTTTAACTTTAACATTTTACAGAGAATATTTAGAGTTTTATGCTGAAAATAAAGAGAAATACATATAAATGATGAATGAAATGGATAATGAACATTTAACATCACTTTTTCCTTTTCTGATGACTCTTGTTGGTAAAGACAAAGACAAAGGTAAAGAGTTGTTCAGTTCTTTCTTAATCAATCAATCAATCAATCAATGTTTATTTATATAGCCCTAAATCACAAGTGTCTCAAAGGGCTGCACAAGCCACAACGACATCCTCGGTACAAAGCCCACATAAGGGCAAGGAATAACTCACCCCAGTGGGAGACCGAATGCAATGGATGTCGAGTGGGTCTGACATAGTATTGTGAGAGTCCAGTCCATAGTGGATCCAACATAATAGTAATTCAATAGTGTTTCTCACCTTCTTTATAAAAGTACTTGCACTTGCAAAAATGTTTGGCCTCATGGTGGCTTATTTTGAAGTCATACTCAATAAAAAATAAAAGCACAGAGATTGCGTTATTAATGCGTGGGATTCTGCATGTGGGCACTCGAATCTGCGAAATGATATGTGTTCAAACAGTTTAGATTGTTATGTGCAAAGTTTGGCCGTACGATAACCAATACAATATGCATAATCAATGACAACATTTTGGGACAAAAAGTGACGTTGATGCAAATTGAGCACTTCATTTGTACAGAATTAATTTACTAGTGGGCATTCTTATCCACTTACAAACATAATAACAAGATGTAACATATTAATGGATAGGAATTATAGTAAATCATTCTAACAATTGTGGGGAATTTGTTGTTGATTATAATAGCATCTTGAAGCTGCAGAGGCGCTGCTTGGAGTGCACAACTTGGCTTGTGGCCAGTGGATGTCTAAATGAGTTTGTGGTCTGAAGAACAACAACATGACTTCAGCTCTGGGAAGTTCACACAGACCTAAATTATGACACTCCTCCGGGCAGGATCATTAAATGGTATCTAAACAGATGCTCAGAACATTCTGAGACATTTTCCCATCTCATTTAGAAATATAAATAAATGAAATAATTGATTCAAAGTTAATTTTGTTAAATGTCTGTGAAAAAGCCGTTTAACCAACATTTCAACATCAATGGCATTAATCGAAATAGCGGCAGAGATCACCAATGCAATAGTGTTTATGGATTCAACAAAATATCATAATATCTTAATAAACAAATTAGAAAGGTATGGAATCAGAGTGTTGGTTTTAAACTGGGTAAGAAGCTACTTAACCAACAGGGAGCAATACGTGAAGATAGGCGAACACACTTCCACAAAGATGAAAATAATTTGTGGCGTACCTCAGGGATTAATACTGGAAACAAAATTGTTCAATCTCTATACAAACGATATTTGCAAAGTTACAAAGGACTTAAAGTTAGTATTATTTGCAGATGATACAACTGTGTTTTGTTCAGGAGAGAACACACAGAAGATAATACAAATAATAACAGAAAAAATTAACACATTAAAAAGAAGGTTTGACAAAAACAGACTATCTTTGAACCTCAGTAAAACTAAAATAATGTTATTTGGTAACAGTAGAAGGGAAAGTCAAATACAAATAGACGGTGTAGACATTGAAAGGGTAAAAGAAAACACATCTGGAAATCTCTTTTAAAAATATACAACATAAAGTAGCAACAAACACATCAATAATGAATAAAGCAAAACATGTTCTGGACCAAAAATCACTTCATATTCTCTACTGCTCGCTAGTGTTACATATCTGAGTTATTGTGCAGAAATATGGGGAAACAACTACAAACGTGTGCTTCATTCATTAACTGTGTTACAAAAAAGATAAATTAGAATAATACATAATGTTGGCTATAGAGAACATACAAACACTTAATCTATTGAATCATCCATCCATCCATTTTCTACCGCTTGTCCCTTTCCGGGTCGCGGGGGGTGCTGAAGCCTATCTCAGCTGCATTCGAGCAGAAGGCAGGGTACACCCTGGACAAGTCGTCACCTCATCACAGGGCCAACAGTGATATCAATAATATTCAAATAAACGACTTGGTGCATTCGCAAACATCTAAAATGAAGTACAAAGCAAACCATAACCTGCTACCCAAGAATGTACAACAATTCTTCTCAACAAAAGGGGAGAAATATAACCTTAGAGAAAAATCTAATTTAAAACATTTGTATGCACGTACAACACTTAAGACCTTTAGCATATCTGTAAATGGAATTAAATTATGGAATGGATTAAGCAAGGAAATTAAATAAAGCACCAATATGAATTTAATTACCATGAATTGATTAACGTGGACCCCGACTTAAACAAGTTGAAAAACTTATTCGGGTGTTACCATTTAGTGGTCAATTGTACGGAATATGTACTGTACTGTGCAATCTACTAATACAAGCTTCAATCAATCAATCAATGATTCAGTTCAAGAGACTGTTCAAACTACACATGTTCACAAAGTACAAAGAAAAAGAATTCTGATAAACCTTTAAAAAAAATTAGATAATCTCAATCATCTCCTAAGTGAACCATAAACTACTTAACTATTTATTTATGGGAACTTTAATTATTGTGTATATGTTTATATGTCTAATATTTCTTTATGTATTCAATACTTGTTTATTTACTTGTGGCATGTTTATTTATTGACTATTCTGTTACAAACTGAGAAGAAAGAAAAAGGATAAAACTGCTATGATATTTAAAAAAAAAAAAAAAAAAGGGGCCGGATTAAATATGCTCTGCTTATTCCTACTACTGATGCATTATATTGTAATTGTATTGTATGCATGTTTGGAAACTGAAACCTTGAAATTAAAAATGTTCACTGTATGTAATGTACACTTTTCTACATTGATGATCTTAATATCATCATAAAGAGGGGACTTTGATGGTTTACTGTTGGTGTGAAAATTTATTCATTTGTGCTACTGGATAAGAGTAAATATTTTAAAGATTCTTGTTTCTTGAGTAACAGTAAAGGAATATAACAATTATAGCTTTGAAAGGGCTAAAATATTCACTATGCAACAGTGTAGTCACTATGGCATGTTAATCCTGTTTACAGTATGCTTTCCCACTAGACAAGGCTCAATATTATTTTAGTATACACTATGTCATTTTGTGACAATTGTTTTTTAGTGTGCCGTAGAGCGGGGGTCAGCAACCTGTGGCTCTAGAGCCACATGCGGCTCTTTAGCGGTGCCTTGGTGGCTCCATGGAGCTTTTTAAAAAAAAGTATGGAAATGGGGAAAAAACTTTTTTTTTGTTTGAATATGGTTTCTGTAGGAGGACAAACATGACACAGACCTTCCTAATTGGTAGAAAACCCACTGTTTAATATGTTTGTGCTTCACGAATGAGAGTATTTGGTGAGCGCCATTTTGTCCTACTAATTTCAGCTGCCCTTGAACTCACCGTTGTGTGGACTGTGACTGAACAGCTTGTTTACATGTATAACTTTCTCCGACGCTGCCACAGAAAGACGTGTTTTATGCCACTCTCTTTGTCTCATTTTGTCCACCAAAGGTTTTATACTGTGTGTGAATGCACAAAGTTGAGCTTTGTTGATGTTATTGACTTGTTATGGA
This sequence comes from Nerophis lumbriciformis, assembly GCF_033978685.3. Taxonomy (NCBI): domain Eukaryota; kingdom Metazoa; phylum Chordata; class Actinopteri; order Syngnathiformes; family Syngnathidae; genus Nerophis; species Nerophis lumbriciformis. The sequence continues at coordinate 17,328,838 of NC_084559.2, forward strand.
GTGCTAATCAGGAATATTTGAGCTAATTTAATTTATTTTACTTATGTCCTTTGTGTATTTAATTTATATTTGCTTCATGACACATTATCTGTATGTAATATTGGCTACATTTCTGATAGTTTTTTGAGTGCCATGTGTTCCAGACCACAGCAAACGTAACCCAGCTTGCAAAGATTGTAATAAATCCCTGAGAAGAAGACAGTCTGTCGTTTCCTTTAAATTGGACACACACATCGATACCTTTGGCCATTCAAAGAAAGTCATTTCCAGGAGTTATCTCACCCTCTGAGAATTGATTGATTGACTGAAACTTTTATTAGTAGATTGCACAGTGAAGTACATATTCCGTACAATTGACCACTAAATGGTAACACCCGAATAAGTTTTTCAACTTGTTTAAGTCGGGGTCCATTGATTCATGATACAGATATATACTATTTTCATAATACGGTCATCACACAAGATAATCACCACAGTATATAAATTGAATTATTTACATTATTTACAATCCGGGGTGTGGGATATGGAGGGGGGGGTTAAGTTAGGTTGGAATCAACACTTCAGTCATCAACAATTGCATCATCAGAGAAAATGACATTGGAACAGTGTAGGTCTGACTTGGTAGGATATGTACAGCAAGTATTGGACACAGAGAGAGAGATCAGAAATTACAAGACAAAATGACTACATTTGATTGTTTACATTTGATTATTTACAATCCGAGGAGGTATGATGAGGAAGGGAGGGTGTTAGTTTAGGGTTGAAGTTGCCTGGAGGTGTTCTTTTAGTGCAGTTTTGAAGGAGGATAGAGATGCCCTTTCTTTTACACCTGTTGGGAGTGCATTCCACATTGATGTGGCATAGAAAGAGAATGAGTTAAGACCTTTGTTAGATCGGAATCTGGGTTTAACGTGGTTAGTGGAGCTCCCCCTGGTGTTGTGGTTATGGCGGTCATTTACGTTAAGGAAGTAGTTTGACATGTACTTCGGTATCAGGGAGGTGTAGCGGATTTTATAGACAAGGCTCAGTGCAAGTTGTTTACTCTGTCCTCCACCCTGAGCCAGCCCACTTTGGAGAAGTGGGTAGGAGTGAGGTGTGATCTGGGGTGGAGGGAGAAGTTTTACTAATGTTTTCCAATGTTGTAAAAATGTGTAGAATAAATATTACATTTCAACATTTCTGTCAACGAAGATTTGCGTCAGCATAGTCATTTTGATAGTAGGCTAATATAGTTAATTAGTTACTTACATCATGTGTTGCCATCATTATAACACTTATATCAGACTTTTAAAGTCATTTTGATAGTAGGCTAATATAGCAGTGACGTGCAGTCATGGAAAGAAAAAAAATGTAAAAAGAAAAAAATTTAAAAATTAAATTGTTATATGTATCCAGTGATTATACTATAAAGTTATTTTCCATTTAACTTCACCAGTTTTAGATTATTTTTATTCAAAATCGCTGAATTTTCACATTTGCCGTTCAAATACTGAGAAGAGACGGTGCGGTGAACAGCAGCCAGTTGAGGCACGTCACTCAGTACCGCAATATGGATTGCGCAATGACTCGGCTAACTGCTGGCCTGCTGTGCAGTGAGACTGTATTGCTATATGAACTATATTATACATTTCCATAGTTTAGTTAGCTGAGGTATATAATGTACAGTGTATTTTGTCAACAACTGTATGTGTGTAAAGTATTTCTTGTGCTGAGCGATCATAAAACGGCTGCAAAAGACGCACTGGCTGAGGCTCGCCTCCTGCACCCCCGCCGTAGAATTGTTATATCAACTAAAGCCCACACTTAAACTTTCCACGTGCAAGATTGAATCTATTTTTAAAAATTATTTCATAAGAAGCCAAAAAGTGCAAAAACAATAATGTTGGTGTTGGAGGAGTTGTGAATGACTGCAGGGACACAACATTAGATACACCTGCAGACTGCAGGTGTACCTAATTCACAACTCCTCCAACAGGAACATTATTGTTTTTGCACTTTTTGGCTTCTTATTAAATAACTTTTGTAACCTATTTTCATGGGCTTTCCTCTTTGTGATGTTAAGTTCCTGTTATGCGCTGTTATACAGTATATGCCTTGAGCTCTTATTTTGAAGGCGCTAAGAGCGGAAGTGATGTCACGTTGCGGAGGTTTTTGAAAGAAGGTAATAAAGTGGTCCTCGTGTAAACTGGAGCCTCCATGTTTGTTATTTTGTAGTTTCATACAGTATAGGCGACATTTATAAACCCTCGGTTACACTTTTTTAAATAGATTCAATCTTGCACGTGGAAAGTTTAAGTGAGGGCTTTAGTTGCGGCGCATGGACTTAATTTCTAAGTAAAGGTAAGACCATAATAACGTTTTTTTTTATTAAATGTGCTTTTTTGTGTGCTACAGTTTGTATGTGTAAAGTTAAAGTTAAGTTAAAGTACCAATGATTGTCACACACACACTAGGTGTAATGAAATTTGTCCTCTGCATTTGACCCATCCCCTTGATCACCCCCTGGGAGGTGAGGGGAGCAGTGGTAGCAGTGGCGCCGCGCCTGGGAATCATTTTTGGTGATTTAACCCCCAATACCAACCGTTGATGCTGAGTGCCAAGCAGGGAAGAATGCTGGTATGAGCTTTTAAACATAACCCGTTAACTGCTGCCAATCAAATGGTGAATAAGATACTCTTTAGGGTTCATATGTTTGTAAATCTGACTGTGATGAAGTCAGTGCCTCACCAGCCATCAACCTCACCGCACGTCACTGTAATATAGACACTTACATCATGTGTTGCCATCATTATAAGACTTATATAAGTCTTTCAATTTTTTGCGGCTCCAGACCGATTACTTTTTTGTATTTGTGGTCCAATATGGCTCTTTCAACATTTTGGGTTGCCGACCCCTGCCGTAGAGTATAAACATGTGTTGTTTGGAAAGTGAAGAGTGTGTGTGTGCATTCCAGACATACCCAGATCTCCTTGAATACTGTTGTCATGGGAGGTTCTGCTGGACACGGTGGAGTCCCCATCACTGGGCCAGGGTTGGCCCGTCTTATGTACTCTGATGGCCGCGTCAGTCAGACCCACCTGCTGCCTCAGACGCTTTAGGGAGAGAGGTGTGGGCGGACTGCTGCTGTCGCAGGACTGCTGGGACGGTGAGCGACTTTTCTCCCTGAACATCTGATAGGCAGTGGGACTGGGAGAGACATGGCTGGACTGGCCTGAGGAGAAGTCCTCTTCGCTGGATGTCAGGTTCTCGTTGGAGCTACAGTCTGGAGTGTATCCTTCTCCAACATCGTCAAAGCTGCCAGGGGAGCAGGAGTGCCTTGGCCATGTAAGGTGTGTGTCTTCCTCTATGCTGTGGTCTTTAATGTGGATTACTCTTGTCTCCCGCTCAGCAGCCATCATACCCCCAACATACACACTAGCATACGGCGGGCACTCAGCTGCCTGTGGCTCAGACGTCCCTCCGGTAGAACGGACAGCACAGTCTTTCAGGAAGTGTTCCTCAGGTTCATCATATATCCCATTATAGCTGTAGTTCCCCTCCGTGGACCTGCCCCGTTGGAAACACTTGCTTATGTCCCCTGTAGTGGCCGAAAGGTTCCCTGGTATGGAATGAAGAGACCTCTTACGCTCCATCTGCATGGCCTGACAACCGAGTGTGCTGATCTTGTCCGAGACCTCCCTGTCGTTCACTTTGACCAGTCCTCGCTCGTAATGGTACTCCATGTTAACGTAGAAGGGTTTTTCCGGCTCTCCCATCACCGACAACGCTCGGCCATCTCCGGACGCGTGAGAATTGGCTCTCCTGATGCGCTCAAAGTTGGATCGCAGAGCTGCAACAGAACCCGGCCCGACTGGGAATTCCGAAATGTCTGACTCCGGGCGAAAAGGTGACGCTCGACCCTTCGATTTGGCACCCTCGGCCTCTCCCTCTGGATGCGGTGTCCATTTTGCGGTCTTGCCGGGTCCTGTCTGCGTCTGCTCCGCTTCCTTTTTGTGACCATCCGGACCGCCGCAAACGTCCCCGTCACTTGTCTGCGCCGGCCTTTTAAAACCCCACCGTTGCCCGTCGTAAGACTTCTTCTCTTTGGCGAGGAGAGTCTGCAGGTAGATCATCCGAAAGCGCTCTTTGTTTACCTCCTTCTCCAAGTGTCTGATGGACGTCTTGCATTTGACCAGCTCCTGTTCGATCGCTCCTAAAGAGTTGAGCTCCATGCACGGTGGATCCGATTCGGGGAACTGGGTTCTCCAAGCGTCGATAAACCCCACCGGTTCCACCATGGTTAGCAACCAGACAAGACACTATTCAGTGAAGAGTACAAACCAAAAAGACATCCGAGGTATATGCCGAATTTAAATGTTGGTTATTTAAGAGCCCCATAGTGGTCAGGTTAAAGGAAGGATCCACTTTAGGTGTCTTTACTCACAAAAAACATCTGTCCAGTTCTTTTGGCAAGAAATATGGAGCCTTCCTTTCGATGGTCTATCCTCTGGAGATGTTATGTCCTCTATGCTTGCTGTCAGACTGACTGAAGGCTCGATGGTGCTCTGCCTCCCCGTCAGAGCAGCTCCAGGAGGCGGGGCATAGTTGTGTGATTCGGGATTACTCTAAAATTAGAAGAAAAACATAACGACCAACAAAAGTAGGTTTCTCGTAAAAGACAAATCAATGTCAAAGGTGGTTGACTCAAACGAGAAGAGAAAATAAGTTAGGTGCATTAAAAAAAAACGTCAATATTCACTTCCTTGAACACCAATCTCGCTTTTTTTTCTCTTGGGTGGGAAAACAACACCGCATTGTGCGTCCTCCTCCACGCTGTACTAGAAAGTTCCACGCGTTGGAATGAATTTTAAAGCAGAGTTGGAAGAAAAGGTTCAAAAGTTCAGCAGCACCGCGCGTTCACGCTGTGCAGAAATGCCTCTCTTGGCAGTTTTGTACTCACCGATATCGTCGTTACTTTCTATCGCGTTATCTGTCCCATGTTTTTGTCAGCATTGCCAAATACACAACTATTTACGCCCAACGTAGTTTAAACGCGCATGCGCAAACAGAGCCCTCCTTTGAAGCTTCTTTCTGTTAGCAACCGACCTGCTCCATGCCCATGGTATCCAGGGGGCGGGGGGAATGATCGGTACAGTTATCGATTTATTCGATACCAACACCGTGTGGGATAAATACCAGCGTGACTACAAGGGTAAATTTTCAGTATGTGTATATTTTCACGAATGTTTGTGTTGTTTTATTTATTTTTTAGGTTTTTTTAATTATCAAATTAATTATCAAATTAACATAAAAAACTCAAGATACACTCACAGTCAGTGCAACAACCCAAATACTCTCCCTTCCCCCCATTCTGACTCATTCACACTCATTCACCCAAAAGGGTTGTTTAATTCTGTTATTAATATTCTGGTTCCTACAATATATATCAATGCGGTCTTTTTCTTTATTTCTTTAGTTTATTTCGAACATGAACACACTTACAGCATAATACATCACACAGTTTCGCATCATTTCACTTTACATCATGTCCGAAAAGGAGTAGGAAGAAGCAAAGCTTATTTAATCCTACCCCTTTCTAACTTCAAAGCGTTTACAAATATATAGAATCATTTACTGACCTTTTTATATAATAAAATAACATCTATGAATTAGTATACAACAGTTTTGTAATATGTAATTAATTAATTAATTCAGTCATTATTAACATACTGAGATGAAGAATATTTTATTTTCAATAAGGTTGAAAGTATTTCTCATAATTCTTCTTTTTTGTACTCTGTAAGCACTATTATTTTGAACAACCTCTTAAACTGGATCATATCAGTACAATTTTTAACTTCTTTACTTAATCCATTCCATAATTTAATTCCACATACTGATATGCTAAAAGTTCTAAGTGTTGTACGTGCATATAAAGGTTTTAAATTATTTTTTCCCCTTAGGTTATATTTCTCCTCTTTAGTTGAGAAGATTTGTTGTACATTCTTTGGTAGCAGGTTATAGTTTGCTTTGTACATCATTTTAGCTGTTTGCAATTTTACCAAATCACCGAACTTTAATATTTCTGACTTAATAAATAAAGGGTTTGTGTGTTCTCTATATCCAACATTATGTATGATTCTAATTGATCTTTTTTGTAACACGGTTAGCGAATGTAGTGCACATTTGTAGTTATTTCCCCATATTTCTGCACAATAACTCAGATATGGTAACACTAGCGAGCAGTAGAGAATATGTAGTGATTTTTGGCCCAGGACATATTTTGCTTTATTCATTATTGACTCATTCACACTCATTCACCCAAAAGGGTTGTTTAATTCTGTTATTAATATTCTGGTTCCTGCATTATATATCAATGCAGTCTTTTTCTTTCTTTCTTTTAGTTTATTTCGAACATGAACACACTTACAGCATAATACATCACACAGTTTCATATCATTTCACTTTACATCATGTCCGAAAAGGAGTAGGAAGAAGCAAAGCTTATTTAATCCTACCCCTTTCCCACTTCAGAGCGTTTACAAATATATAGAATCATTTACTGACCTTTTTATATAATAAAATAACATATGTGAATTGGTATATACAACAGTTTTGTAATATGTAATTAATTAATTCAGTCATTAACATACTCAGATGAAGAATATCTTATTTTCAATAAGGTTGAAAGTATTTCTCATAATTCTTCTTCTTTGTACTTTGTAAGCACCATTAGTTTGAACAACCTCTTAAACTGGATCATATCAGCAGGGGCGCCAAAAAGGGGGGGGGGGGGGGGGGGTAAAGGAGACGGATTCTAGGGGCCCATGATGGAGGGGGGCCCAGAGAGGCCCCTAATGATGATGAAATTATAATACAAAAAAAATAATGACACTGTGTTGGGGGCCCTGTAAAGATTCTTTTCATGGGGCCCAAAATCCCTAGCAGCGCCCCTGCATATCAGTACAATGTTGAATTGAATTGAATTGAATTTTTTATGAATGTTTAACTTCATTACTTAATTCATTCCATAATTTAATTCCACATACTGATATGCTAAAGGTCTTAAGTGTTGTACGTGCATGCAAATGTTTTAAATTATTTTTTCCTCTAAGGTTATATTTCTCCTCTTTAGTTGAGAAGAATTGTTGTACATTCTTTGGTAGCAGGTTATAGTTTGCTTTGTACATCATGTTAGCTGTTTGCAATTTTACCAAATTACCGAACTTTAATATTTTTGACTCAATAAATAAAGGGTTTGTATGTTCTCTATATCCAACATTATGTATGATTCTAATTGATCTTTTTTGTAACACGGTTAGCGAATGTAGCGCACATTTGTAGTTATTTCCCCATATTTCTGCACAATAACTCAGATATGGTAACACTAGCGAGCAGTAGAGAATATGCTCATTCACCCAAAAGGGTTGTTCCCTTCTGTTAGTAATATTCTGGTTTCCAAAATATATATCAATGTAGTCTGCAAGGGATAGAGTCCGTGAAGCACACAGGATTGTGTGTGCTGCTGGTCCACTAATAGTACTAATCTTTAGCAGTTAATTTAACTCATTTTCATTGATTACAAGTTTCTATGTAAGTCCATCCATCCATCTTCTTCCGCTTATCCGAGGTCGGGTCACGGGGCCAGCAGCCTAAGCAGGGAAGCCCAGACTTCCCTCTCCCCAGCCACTTCGTCCAGCTCCTCCCGATGATCCCGAGGCGTTCCCAGGCCAGCCGGGAGACATAGTCTTCCCAACGTGTCCTGGGTCTTCCCCGTGGCCTCCTACCGGTTGGACGTGCCCTAAACACCTCCCGAGGGAGGCGTTCGGGTGGCATCCTGACCAGATGCCCAAACCACCTCATCTGGCTCCTCTCGATGTGGAGGAGCAGCAGCTTTACTTTGAGCTCCCCCCGGATGACAGAGCTTCTCACCCTATCTCTAAGGGAGAGACCCACCACCTGGCGGAGGAAACTCATTTCGGCCGCTTGTACCCGTGATCTTGTCCTTTCGGTCATAACCCAAAGCTCATGACCATAGGTGAGGATGGGAACGTAGATCGACCGGTAAATTGAGAGCTTTGCCTTCCGGCTCAGCTCCTTCTTCACCACAACGGATCGATACAGCGTCCGCATTACTGAAGACGCCGCACCGATCCGCCTGTCGATCTTACGATCCACTCTTCCCTCACTCGTGAACAAGACTCCGAGGTACTTGAACTCCTCCACTTGGGGCAAGATCTCCTCCCCAACCCGGAGATGGCACTCCACCCTTTTCCGGGCGAGAACCATGGACTCGGACTTGGAGGTGCTGATTCCCATCCCAGTCGATTCACACTCGGCTGCGAACCGATCCAGTGAGAGCTGAAGATCCTGGCCAGATGAAGCCATCAGGACCACATCATCTGCAGAAAGCAGAGACCTAATCCTGCAGCCACCAAACCAGATCCCCTCAACGCCTTGACTGCGCCTAGAAATTCTGTCCATAAAAGTTATGAACAGAATCGGTGACAAAGGGCAGCCTTGGCGGAGTCCAACCCTCACTGGAAACGTGTCCGACTTACTGCCGGCAATGCGGACCAAGCTCTGACACTGATCATACAGGGAACGGACCGCCACAATCAGACAGTCCGTTACCCCATACTCTCTGAGCACTCCCCACAGGACTTCCCGAGGGACACGGTCGAATGCCTTCTCCAAGTCCACAAAACACATGTAGACTGGTTGGGCAAACTCCCATGCACCCTCAAGGACCCTGCCGAGAGTATAGAGCTGGTCCACAGTTCCACGACCAGGACGAAAAACCACACTGTTCCTCCTGAATCCGAGGTTCGACTATCTGGCGTAGCCTCCTCTCCAGTACACCTAAATAAACCTTACCGGTAAGGCTGAGGATTTTACTCATTTTCATTCATTACAAGTTTCTATGTAAGTTTTTAGATTTTATTTTAGTTTCTTTTTTCCATCCATCCATTCATTTTCTAGCGTTTATTCCCTTTAATTTTTTATTTTTTTTATATAAAGGACATTATCTTCACCAGACCAGGTTGTCAATGAAATGTGATTGTTTAAAGCAGGGGTGTCAAACTCGTTTTCATTGAGGGCCACATGGCAGTTATGGTTGCCCTCAGAGGGCCGCATTTAACAATGAGTAAAATATGAATATACATGTACATATATATAATACATGAACAATATTTTTTTTTACATAAGCTGCAAAAAAAAATCTTAAAATTGTACTTTAAAAACTGGCAGCTCAGTCACCAGAATTTTACAGTAAAAGCAGTGGGTTGTTTTTTTAAAGCATATAAAAAAATGTAACAAATGGAATGGAATGGAAAAACAATACCACTGTTTTTAGCAGTAAAATTCAAGCAACAGAGCTACAAGTTGTTGGTTTTTTTTTTACAATGAAATCTTGTTGTTTCAATGTTTTTTTTGTTAGTTTTTTAATGTTTTAGTGTCTTACTGTATATGGAAAAAAACAGTACCAAAGTTGATTGTACGGTAAAAAACCGTAATTTAACCGTAAAATCTATTCTCAATTTTACAGTCTCCAATTTGATTGATAATTTGTTTTGAAATCATAAGTCAAGCAGATATTTAAGTACAGCATTTATCTTTATTTTACCAAAAAATATTTTTGCAATACATGATAATATAATATTTTGATGTTGATTAGAGATGCGCGGTTTGCGGACACAACCGCGGAGTCCGCGGATTATCCGTGGGTCGGGCGGTTGAAATAAAAAAAAATTAGATTTTATCCGCGGGTCGGGTCGGGCGGTTGAAATAAAAAAAAATTAGATTTTAAATAGATTCAGGCGGGTGGCAGTTAAACCAATTCGGAAATATATATACATAGTTAAATGTTGTTACCCACATACGAAAATCGAGCAGGCACCTGCAGCATATGCCACAACAGAAGAAGAAAAAAAAAAGAGATGGCAACGCCGGCAGCAAACGTGGTACGCGACAAACTAAAAAAGGGAATACTAAAGACCAGGGGGAAAAAAAGGCCAGAAAAGTTCAGCGTGGACTCGTTTTTATGAGGTTGTAAATCAGGATGATAGTAATGCTGGCTACGTGATTTGCAAGAGCTGCGACGCTGTTTATGTCTACGACAGTCACAAAACCGGGACATCTAACATGGTGCATCACATTTGTGTAAAACCCCGAACCTCCACAAACACCCTGAGCATGAGCAGTTTCGTCCGCCGTGATCCCAGAAGATGTTAAAAAGGATGTTAAAACAAGATAGAACGCAGCTGCCTGCAGCAGTTTGAGTGGCGCGAGCACGCTTGGAGGTGCGCTCAGCGCGGCTCCCAGATGATTGCGCACTGGTGTGCGTCTGGGCCGTGACAGCGTGGCACGCATTGAATGTCTCTGCTCCATTGGATCAGTCTCCTTTCTTTAACAGGCAAAAGCTTTATAACCTCACTAATGCCTTGCATCGTCTATATTAGATATATAACAACGGGCGGGTGACGGATGGCGGGCGGGTGCGGTTTTGATTAAATGTTAGTTCGGGTGGATGGCGGATGGTTGACGACTTTTGTGATGCGGTTGCGGATGAAATAATTGCCTATCCGCGCATCTCTAATGTTGATAATATTGAATTTTAAAAAGATATGCAACTGCATGCAGTACATTATTTTTAATGTCAAAAAGGAAATAAATAAGAATAAGAATAAGAATGAAAAAATATTAATCATCGACGTTCCATTGGGGTTGTGAGTTTTTCCTTGCCCTTATGTGGGCTCTGTACCGAGGATGTCGTTGTGGCTTGTGCAGCCCTTTGAGACACCTGTAATTTAGGGCTATATAAATAAACATTGATTGATTGATTAATTGATTGATTAAGCATTTTATTAACGCATATTATTTCTAGGCTTTCGCGGGCCACATAAAATTATGTGGCGGGCCATATTTGACCCCCGGGCCTTGAGTTTGACACCTGTGGTTTAAAGGGTTCTTAAAACCAAGTCCAGTCCAGATTATGTCCAGGTCGGGCTCAGCAAAGCACACCTTCATTTATGTACACTCAAATTAAAGAACACAACAACAGATTGCATATAACCTTTGATTGATTGATTGATTGATTGAAACTTTTATTAGTAGATTGCACAGTACAGTACATATTCCGTACAATTGCCCACTAAATGGTAACACCCGAATACGTTTTTCAACTTGTTTAAGTCGGGGTCCACGTAAATCAATTCAAGATACAAATATATACTATCAGCATAATACAGTCATCACACAAGTTAATCATCAGAGTATATATATTGAATTATTTACATTATTTACAATATTTACAATCCGGGGGGTGGGATGAGGAGGGTTTAGTTGATATCATCACTTCAGTCATCAACAATTGCATCATCCCCCCTCTCACAAACGCCTGGATAAGGGACTTCCTAACGGACCGACCCCAGAATGTGAGACTTGGCCCGCACCTCTCATCCTCCCCCACGCTGAGCATCGGCTCCCCACAGGGCTGTGTGCTGAGCCCCCTCCTCTACTGCCTTTACACCCATGACTGCAGTCCGGCCCACAGTGACAACCTTACCGTCAAGTTTGCCGACGATACCACAGTGGTCGGGCTCATCTCCAGGGGTGACGAGGCTGCCTACAGAGAGGAGGTCCTGAAGCTGACGGCCTGGTCTTCGGAGAACAACCTCGCTCTCAACACCAGCAAGACCAGAGAGATCATCGTCGACTTCAGGAGGAGCAGCACCGACCCTGCCCCCCTCTACATCAACGGCGAGCGTGTAGAGAGGGTCCACACCTTCAGGTACCTTGGAGTCCACATCTCTAATGACTTCTCCTGGACAGTCAACACCACATCAATCATCAAGAAGGCTCAGCAGCGGCTACACTTCCTTAGAGTCCTCGGGAAGTACAACCTGAAGCCTGACCTGCTGCTGACCTTCTACCGCTCGTCCATCGAGAGCCTGCTGACCTACTGTATTACGGTATGGTACGGCAGCTGCACTGCAGCAGACAGGGAGAGGCTGCAAAGAGTGGTCAAGACGGCTCAGAAGATCATCGGCCGCCCTCTCCCCTCTCTGACGGACATCTACACCTCCCGCTGCCTCAACAGAGCCAGTGCCATCATCAAGGACAGCACCCACCCTGGCTCTGACCTGTTCCACCTGCTGCCCTCTGGGAAGCGCTACAGGTGCATTAAAACCAAAACAAACAGGCTAAAGAACAGCTTCTTCCCCAGGGCCATAACCATCCTGAACGGACTGCCCCATTGTCCCTCATAACTGCCTTCTCTTCGGTGCAATAACCCATTCCACCAACCACCCTGTTTTTGTTTTGTTTTTTCATGTATATATTCATTTCACACCATATTCATTGCACTTCTACATTTTTTTAATTTTTATATATTTGCACATTGTTTTTCTAGCATGCACACATTGCACTGTATGGAATGGCCTCAATCTCGTTACCTTGCGTAATGACAATAAAGCTGATTCTGATTCAGAGAAATGGACATTGAAACAGTGTAGGTCTGACTTGGTAGGATATGCAAAGCAAGCAGTGAACATAGTGAGTTCAGAAAGCATAAGAACAAGTATATACATTAGAAATACATTTGATTATTTACATTTGGTTATTTACAATCCGGGGAGGTGGGATGTGGTGGGGGGAGGGTGTTAGTCTAGGGTTGAAGTTGACTGGAGGTGTTCTTTTAGTGCGGTTTTGAAGGAGGATAGAGATGCCCTTTCTTTTACACCTGCTGGGAGTGCATTCCATATTGATGTGGCATAGAAGGAGAATGAGTTAAGACCTTTGTCATACTATAAACAAAAGTACATTTTCAAAATGTTGTATTGTTTATATTATTACATTGTTGGCATTATTAAAGTCATATCGTTTTTAACTCAAAAACCCCAAAAATTTGAATGAGAGCCAATTGGTTTTCCTTTTTATTTAGGCTACTTATTTTTGCACCATTTTTCTTAAGTGTATGTAAGAAAGGGGAATAAGGAATACATTTTCCATTATCTTATGTTGTATTTATACATTTTTAAATTGATCACAAATACCGGGGTTGCCTAAAATATTTATCCGGTGTTTTAATTTTATTATTATTATAATTATTATAACAATGATAAACAAAGGAAATTAAAGAAAAAACAATAATTATCCTGTGCAGCAGTTATTTGGTATCAAGTCGATAGTAAAGTTTGTAGTATCGCCCACTCTGTTAGTATCCACGGTAACTGGAACAACGCGAAATAAGCGTGATGCGTTCCTGTTATCCTTGAAAGTTGGGATTTCTGACATTTCCAAGTTCCCCTCCCACATCGTCATCTAATTTGGTGAAAACAGACACATATCACTTGCTGGGCTATTCAGTATATTTTAAGCATGTATAAAAAAAAGTTTGTTTGGATACATTTCTAATTTTGCAGGCTGTTATATTGACGAATTATGCGATGTATTATTATTGTGTTTTTAGAAAAATATAACCAGTTATCGTCTTGAATGTAGATGAAAAAGTGGAGACGCACTTTTAACGTATGATGTCAGGCTTGAAAGAGGTCTGTGAGGACACACAGTGAATGGTAGATAAAAGGGAGCAACAAATTCCGACGTCTCTTAGGAACATGAACGCATCACGATACAGTGGATGTTTTGCTAGCTCGTGTTAGCCGAGGACGGAAATCTCCCGTTGGTCAAAAAAAGTCAAAAATAATCTCGACAAAATGAGCGAGCAGTTGAAATTTATCGTCGAGCAACTGAACAAAGATCCGTTCAGGAAGAACTTTAATCTCATCACGTTTGACTCGCTCGAGCCGATGCAGTTGCTTCAGGTATTAAATGACGTCCTAGCCGAGGTCGACCCGAAGGTAAGCAAAGGTTTTATTTCACTTAAGTGACTGCCGCCATGTTAGTAATTAATAAATACTTCTCTTTTTTTTCCCAGCAAGCTATTGATATTCGCGAGGAAATGCCTGAACAAACCGCCAAGAGGATGTGTTCTCTGCTCGGGATGCTAAAATACAAACCTCCTGGCAACCAGGCTGACCTGTAAGTACTGCAGTTCAGCATTCATAAATAAAACGATACAATTAATTAATTTTTCAAACTGAGACTCACTTACTTCGGGTCATTTTCTGTGAAGAACATATATCAGAATCATACTTGCCAACCCTCCCAGATTTTCCGAAAATCTCCCGAAATTCAGGCGGACCTGAGTGACGTGTCGACAGCCTGTTTTCACGTCCGCTTTCCCACAATATAAACAGCGTGCCTGCCCAATCACGTTATAACTGTAGAATGATTGAGAGCGAGTTCTTGGTTTCTTATGTGGGTTTATTGTTAGGCAGTTTCATTAAAGTCCTCCCAGCGCGGTAACAACACACAACAACAGCAGTCACGTTTTCGTCTACCGTAAAGCAGTTCGTCTGCCGTAAACAGCAATGTTGTGACACTCTTAAACAGGACAATACTGCCATCAACTGTACATGCATATGTGACTATAACATCTACGGCTTTTAGAGAGTGCAGTGCACAACTGCGCACACAACAAGGAGACGAAGCAGAATGCATTATCAGAGAGGGTGTTCACTCAGCATGGTTAGAAAATAGTGACAGAGAATAGAACAAGGATGGACAATTCAACCCTTAACTCAACAATGAGTAGATGAGTGTTATGTGTGTGTATATGTGTAAATAAATGAACACTGAAATTCAAATATTTCTCTTATTTATTTATATATATATATATATATATATATATATATATATATATATATATATATATATATAATAAAATAAATACATACATACATATATATATATATATATATATATATATATATATATATATATATATATATATAGCTAGAATTCGCTGAAAGTCAAGTATTTCTTATATATATATATATATATATATATATATATATATATAAATCTCCTGATGATTGAGGGAACCCCCCCTCATGAAACAGGCCTGTAGAGATGAAATAGTCTTGTGATTTTTTTTCCCACACATACATATATATATATATATATATATATATATATATATATATATATATATATATATATATATATATGAAATACTTGACTTGGTGAATTCTAGCTGTAAATATACTCCTCCCCTCTTAACCACACCCCCAACCACGCCCCCCCCTCCACCTCCCGAAATCGGAGGTCTCAAGGTTGGCAAGTATGATCAGAATACATATTTAATGACCACACACCATACACCCCCCCTACACATTTCTATTACATATAAAATAGAAGTGTGGAAATTGATGTTCTGTGTACAACACCCACCCACCCACCATACTTGCCAAAATGCCAACTCTCCCGAATTTCCCGGGAGACTCCCGAATTTCAGTGCCCCTCCCGAAAATCTCCCGGGGCAACCATTCTCCCGAATTTCTCCCGATTTCCACCCGGACAACAATATTGGGGGCGTGCCTTAAAGGCACTGCCTTTAGCGTCCTCTCTCACCTGAAACCGTCACCCCTTAATAGCCGCATGCTGTCCAGGCATCCGCTTTTCCTCCACATAAACAGCGTGCCGACCCAGTCACATAATAATGTAGCGTTGGACGGGTTTAACAATGGTCTTTACTCGAAGATGTCAAGAAATGCTGACACGTTGTATGATCTTTTAACTGGTTTAATGATAACATTAATTTCAAGCACACACAATGCATACTTGGTCAACAGCTATACATGTCACACTGACGGTGGCCGTATAAACAACTTTAACACTGTTACAAATATGCGCCACACTGTCAACCCACATCAAACAAGAATGACAAAAACATTTCGGGAGAACATCCGCACCGTAACACAACATAAACACAACAGGACAAATACCCAGAATCCCTTACAGCACTAACTCACCCGGGACACTACAATAACATCTACGGCTTTTGGAGCTCAGTGCACAACTGCACACACAACAAGAAGGAGACAAAGCAGAAGAACGAAGAAGAGACATGGCGACGACGAGTAAGAAGAAGAAATACGCTTGCAAGTTCCAAAATGATTGGAAAAAATAATTTAATTTCATCCAGGACAGCTCGAAAGGGGAAGGTGTATGCTGCTTGCACCTCAACCCCGCCCAAGCAACCACGCCCCCAACACCCCCCGCCCCCCTCATCTCCCGAATTCGGAGGTCTCATGGTTGGCAAGTATGCCACCCACACACACACACACACACACACACACACACACACACACACACACACACCAGGCCTAGACAGGAGGAGGACAGAGTGTAGGTACACAGAACATCAGAGGGTCAAATGTGCGAGAAAATGAGAGAAGACAGTGTTGACAAACAATGTTGCAACCTTGTGTGGGAACCGCAGGTGCAGAAACACAAAAGAAGAATCCCTGTGGGATGCAGAAACTGGCAGAGAAATTTTCCGTGCAACGTTCATATTGTTGTTACTCAGCCAGCGTTTGTGGGTCTGATGGACCCGTTGCATTTTGTGGCTTTTAACGCCTCACAATCAAACACTTTTATGTTAAAATACTGAACAGATGTTTATTGGGATAAGGTAAACATCTGTTCAGTATTTTAACATAAAAGTGTTTGATTAAAAGCCACAAAATGCAAGGGGTCTATCAGACCCACAAACGCTGGCTGAGTAACAACAATATGAACATTACACAAGGGTTAAAAGCACTTTTTTTTTTACACTGCCCGGCGCAAAAAATATTACCACCTAGATGCACCGGCCCATACTCAAGGCTCAAATAATAATCGTAGCGGAAGTGATAAAGTTGTATCACAACACCCCTAATTTAGGTATTTATTTTTTATAACAAAAATGTTTTGGAATATCTTGTGGCATGATCAGATAAGTATAAAACTTGGAAGATATAAAAAAAAAATTCCCATCAAAATTAAAAGAACAAATGCATTTGGCAATATAGTTGAAGTGCGTTATTGGTGCACATTATTTCTAGGCTTGTACGGGCCACATAAAATAATGTGGCAGGCAGGTTCTGACACTCGTGTTTTATATGTAGAACGGTGTATGTATGTCACGCATTTGCATGGTCATACACAACATATTGTTTTGCTTACATCAGGAGCGGCTTCAGACAAGGTCTGGTGATTGGCAGCAAACCGGCAGTGCATCCCATTCTACACTGGCTGCTGCAGAGAGTCCCAGAGCTGAAGAAAAGGGCTTACCTGGCTCGCTTTCTCGTTAAACTTGATGTCCCTGCAGAGTTCCTGGCCGATGATGTCATCAGTGACACCAATCATCAGGTTTTTCCACACAAACTGTAAGGCAAAGTGAAACCTCAGCAGCAAACGAGCTAATGCATATTATATCTGTGTTCCTAGTATGAAGAACTGGTGGAATCATTTAAGACAAACCACAAGGAGTGTGAGCAGCTCAGAACGTCAGGCTTCTCCACAGCAGAAATTAGAAGGGTAAAATGGAACTGGAAAGAATAAGTCTTTTTGACTCTTAATTGCAATTATTGATTCAGCCAGAATATTAATATTTTTTTTACTTAAATCATTATTAATTAAGATGACGGAAAGTTAATTTAATCGTACATGTCTCTGCAGTTACTGATAAGATGTTCACTTTCTGTGTTTAACATACAGTATAATAGTCATTTAAAAAAAAAAAAAGGAAAAGAAGAGGATACAAAGTGTAGTAGTACGGTTATCCGTATTTTCCGCACTATTAGCCGCACCTAAAAACCACAAATTTACTCAAAAGCTGACAGTGCGGCTTATAACCCGGTGCGCTTTATATATATGGATTAATATTAAGATTCATTTTCATAAAGTTTAGGTCTCGCAACTACGGTAAACAGCCGCCATCTTTTTTCCCCGTAGAAGAGGAAGTGCTTCTTCTTCTACGCAAGCAACCGCCAAGGTAAGCACCCGCCCCCATAGAAGAGGAAGCGCTTCTTCTTCTACTGTAAGCAACCACCCGCCCCCGTAGAAGAAGAAGAAGGGCGCGGATATTGCGTTTCATTTCCTTTGTGTGTTTACATCTGTAAAGACCACAAAATGGCTCCTACTAAGCGACAGGTTTCCGGTTCATGAAAAGACGCAATCTCTCCATCCGCACACGGACTACTATTTCACAGCAACTGCCTAAAGACTTTCAAGAAAAGCTGGCTACTTTCCGTGCATATTGTAAAAACAAGATAGCTGAAAAAAAGATCCGGCCAGAGAACATTATCAACATGGACGAGGTTCCACTGACTTTTGATATTCCTGTGAACCGCACTGTGGATACAACGGGAGCACGTACGGTGAATATTCGCACCACAGGGAATGAGAAGTCGTCCTTCACTGTGGTTCTAGCTTGCCATGCTAATGGCCAGAAACTTCCACCCATGGTGATATTCAAAAGGAAGACCTTGCCAAAAGAGACCTTTCCAGCCGGCGTCATCATAAAAGCTAACTCGAAGGGATGGATGGATGAAGAAAAGATGAGCGAGTGGTTAAGGGAAGTTTACGCGAAG
This sequence comes from Nerophis lumbriciformis, assembly GCF_033978685.3. NCBI lineage: Eukaryota > Metazoa > Chordata > Actinopteri > Syngnathiformes > Syngnathidae > Nerophis > Nerophis lumbriciformis. Next base: position 17,347,302 of record NC_084559.2, read on the forward strand.
AGGCAGGATGGCTTTTTTCACGCAGCTCCGTCCATGTTGATATACGACTCCATGCACGCCCACATCACGCTGGTTTTTAATATATTATTAAAGTTTGACTGACCTATTTTTTTGACATTCCCTTTAGCGCAGTTAGATGCGGCTTATAACACGGGGCGGCTTATAGGTGGACAAAGTTTTGAAATATGCCGTTCATTGAAGGCGCGGCTTATAACCCAGGGCGGCTTATGGTGCGGAAAATACGGTAGTTATTGTAAACACCTTTTCAATAAAATTTACAATAAATAGCAAAAAATAGAACGGTAATTGGATTATACTTGTATAGCGCTTTTCTACCTTCAGGGTACTCACAGTGCTTTGAGACTATTTCCACGTTCACACATAAATACACTGATGGCGGGAGCTGCCATGCAAGGCGCTAACCTGGCCCATCAGGAGCAAGGGTGAAGTGTCTTGCTCAAGGACACAACGGACATGACTGGAAAAGCAGAAGCTGGGATCGAACCTGGAACCCTCAAGTTGATGGCACGCCGTCCACAAATATAATTTAATTAAAAATAATAAATAAAGGAATAAATAAGTGCGGTGATAGAGAAGTACAGTGTATCCCATATTAGAAATAATAAAACTGAATAAACCTTTTAAAATGAGCTGATAATTGTATTATGAGTTATAGACCTAAGGTATTAAAGAAATACAAATCTAATAGGCAAATATGAGTTTCAAGATAACAGAAATGGACAATAGCTTGTGCAATTTTACAGTAAAGTAAAACACAAAGATGTTAAAATAAAGATAACATAACGGAATAAAAGTAAGAATAAAGGGTACGTGAATAAATATTAATAGATAATGAGTGATAGAGGGGAAATATTTTTGACAGAAATAGACAACTACATGGTGGCTCTAAATTAAGCAGTAATGTAAGAACAAGTAAAGGTGTTGTAAAAAATACCATAAGAAAATATGAAAGGGAGTAATATACTGAACAAATAATGAACCCAACACTTTTGTTTTGGCTCCCATTTTTCATGAGTTGAACTCTAAAAGATGTAAAAATTATTTTACTATATAAACAGAAGACCTATTCCTCTCAAATATTGTTCACAAATTAGTCTAAATCTGTGTTAGTGAGCATTTCTTTACCAAGAAAATCCATCCCACCTCACAGGTGTGGCATATCAGGATGCTGATTATACAGCATGACTATTGCACAGCTGTGCCTTAGACTCTCCACAGTAAAAGTCCACTCTGAAATGTGCAGTTTTGCAATATGGAGCCATGCATTGTCGTGCTGCAAAATGAGGGGATGGTCTCAGGTGAATGGCACAACATGGTATCTTTGCATTGAAAATGCCAACAACAAAATGCACTTGCATTCGTTGTCCATAACATACGCCTGCTCATACCATAACCCCACCCCTACCTTGGGCCACTTGATTCACAACATTGACATCAGCAACGCCACACGAGCTGTCTGCCATCTGCCCGGAACAGTGAAAAAAACAGGATTCATCCATGAAGAGAACACCTCTGTAATGTGCCAGATGCCATCAAATGTGAGTATTTGCCCACTCGAGTCGGTTACGACGACAAACTGCAGTCAGGTCGGAACCCCGATGAGGACGACGAGCATGCAGATGAGCTTCCTTGAGACGGTTTCTGACAGTTTATGCAAACTAATTGTTGCAGCAGCTGTGTGGGTGGCTTGTCTCAGACGATCATGGAGGTGTACCTGCTGGATGTTGAGGTCCTGGGTTGGTGTGGTTGTGAGGCCGGTTGGATGTACTGCCAAATTCTCTGAAACGCCTTTGGAGACAGCTTATGGTAGAGAAATGAACATTCAATTCACGGGCAACTAGTGATGGGTCCGGCAACACCGATGCATCGGCGCATGTGTCGAGCTCATAGAGCAACACCCTGTGTCGGTGCGCGTACCGCTTTTAGAAAGTCACGTGACCGATCATGAGCTGTTTTGGTCACGTGACCGATACGCGAACTGTGTCGCACTGACGCCTCCTCTGTGCCCTGTGAGCGGGTCTTTTCTACAGCCGGAGAAATAATAACTAAGAAGAGAAATCGTCTAAAATGTAATACGTCGGAAAAACTTTTTTTTTTTTTTTTTAATACAAATGTGTAAAAAAATTAAATTAAAAAAATTCCCAGTCCACAATCATCCACAACACGTTCTCTTAGATTTCCATGTTATGATACATGTTCACATTCTTTGACTGTATCTAAAAAAGACACAAATATATTTTTATTTAAATGAAGATATGAAATAATCCTAAATGAAATACAATGACTTGGTTTATATTATTGTATATACTAGGGCAGGGGTCACCAACGCGGTGCCCGCGGGCACCAGGTAGCCCGTAAGGACTAGATGAGTTGCCCGCTTGCCTGTTCTAAAAATAGCTCAAATAGCAGCACTTACCAGTGAGCTGCCTCTATTTTTTTAAATTGTATTTATTTACTAGCAAGCTGGTCTCGCTTTGCTCGACATTTTTAATTCTAAAAGAGACAAAACTCAAATAGAATTTGAAAATCCAAGAAAATATTTTAAAGACTTGGTCTTCACTTGGAATAAGCGGTAGAAGATGGATGGATGGATGGGTCTTCACTTGTTTAAATAAATTCATTTATTTTTTACTGTGCTTCTTATTACTTTTAGAAATACAATTTTAGAGAAAAAATACAACCTTAAAAATGATTTTAGGATTTTTAAACAAATACCTTTCTACCTTTTAAATTTCTTCCTCTTCTTTCCTGACAATTTAAATCAATGTTCAAGTAATTTTTTTTTGTTTTTATTGTAAAGAATAAATATTTTAGCTTCTGTTTTTTCGACGAAGAATATTTGTGAAATATTTCTTCAAACTTACTATGATTAAAATTTAAAAAAATATTCTGGCAAATCTAGAAAATCTGTAGAATCAAATTTAAATCTTATTTCAAAGTATTTAGAATTTCTTTTGAAATTTTTGTTCTGGAAAATCTAGAAGAAATACTGATTTGTCTTTGTTAGAAATATAGCTTGGTCCAATTTGTTATATATTGTAACAAAGTGCAGATTGGATTTTAACCAATTTAAAACATGTCATCAAAATTCTAAAATGTATCTTAATCAGGAAAAATTACTAATGATGTTCCATAAATTCTTTTTTTAATTTTTTCAAAAAGATTCAAATTAGCTAGTTTTTCTCTTCTTTTTGTCAGTTGAATTTTGAATTTTAAAGAGTCGAAATTGAAGATAAACTATGTTTCAAAATTGTATTTTAATTTTTTTCGTGTTTTCTCCTCTTTTAAACCGTTCAATTAAGTGGTTTTTTTTCATCATTTATTCTCTACAAAAAACCTTCAGTAAAAGGAAAAAAAAATGTATGACGGAATGACAGACAGAAATACCCATTTTTTTTTATATATATCAATTTATTTATTTAGCTATTCTTGTTTAAATCACACTTACGTGTAACTTACAAATGACAATATATTTATTTGTTTAAGTGTGTATCAAACTGGTAGCCCTTCGCATTAATCAGTACCCAAGAAGTAGTTTTTGGTTTCAAAAAGGTTGGTGACCCCTGTACTAGGGCAAAAAATCAGTCAGTTGAGTCGGTCCATAGGTTGCCTGTAGGGATTTTTAATGTCCAGCAGATGTCAGTATTTAGTGACACAGTATCGACACAGTATCAATACAGTTTTGCAATGTGTCGAAACGCTTCATGACGCCTCATCAACCCATCACTACGGGCAACAGCTCTGGTGGACATTCCTGCAGTCAGCACGCCAACCTCAAACCTCAAAAACCACCCTCAAAACTTGCAACATCTCTGGCATTGTGCTGTGTGATAAACCTGTACATTTTCAGAGTGGCCTTTTATTGTGCGCAGCCTAAGGCACAAACCTGTGTTATAACCATGCTGTTTAATCAGCATCCTGATATGCCACACCTGTGAGGTGGGATGGATTATCTTGGCAAAGAAGAAGTGCTCACTAACACAGATTTAGACAGATTTGTGAACACTATTTGAGGAATTGGTATTTTGAGTATATAGTAAAAGTTTTAGATCTTTGAGTTCAACTCATGAAAGATGGGAGCAAAAACAAAAATGTTGCATTTGTTTTTGTTCATTGTATAATTGGATTAAATAGTTAATAGATACAAAATAAAAAAGTTAGAATAAGTAACTACGTTTGAATGCAGGCATGTACACACTACAGATACATTTATAAAGAAGTCTGGATAAAACTAATTTCGATGTAGATCGAATGCATTCATATGTGTTGATACTTTTTTTTGGCTAAAAACGTGCTTTGTGTGTTTCCCAACAGGATATCAGTGCAATGGAAGAGGAGAAAGGCCCGCTCATCAAACGCGTGGAGAGGCTGAAAAAGAGGGTGAGCAAACTCCTCCAAGGGGTCCCTTTGCTTGTGCGATGTTTGTCTGGCTTTAGGATTCAAAGAGGAATGAAAACATGACCCTGGTCAAATATTTTTAACTTCTCCAGTAGACCTGACAAGGATGTCACAGCTTGTAAAGTTGTAGTAATAAGCCAGCAAAGTAATGGGCTGTTGATCTTACACGCCAAAGCCATTCCAAAAAGGCGAAACCCGACTCCGTCAGAGGCATTTGGTTATTTTTGGGATACACTATATTGTAACATCTCCTTGTTCTCTTGTCCCTCCACTAGGTGGAGTCAGTGTCCAACCATCAACAGATGCTGGAGCAGGCCAAACAGCTGAGAGTTGAGAAGAAGAGGGAAGAACATTTGTCCCACCAGAAGCAAGAACAAAAGAATCAAGTACGAATGTTCTCCAAACGCTTTTACCGTTTAAGGAATGATTTTTGTATTTTGCACTTGGAAAAAAAATGATTATTTTTATATTATAAAATTCACCTCTCAAGATACAATAGCCCTGAGGGGACTCATTTTGCATGAATAAGTGCATGTAAAATGTCAATTACTACATGACAGGGCATCTCATATGAAATGTTACTGCAAACGTATTCCTAGTCCATCATTTATAAGAATATAACCGCATATTAACTCAAAACTTTCATATTGTCTTTGATAGTTGTTGTGCCAGGAACATTTGCAACTTTGGTTTCATTATGTTAAATTTCTTATTTTGCACAAAAAATAATTATTGAACAATTTCTTTCCCATTAATTTATTTTTAGTGCAAAACATGCATCAAATGAAACTCAAATTTGATTAAAAAAGTATAAAAATAGTTTGGAATGAATAAAAAAGTGTGGGGAAAAATTGTTGTAATGGGGACTGCGGGCTTCAAAATAAAATTCTGCTTAGGGCCCCAAATTAGCCTGGGGTTCAGCAATTAAGTCAACTTTTTAATAAAATAATTTCCTGTTGCCGCTAGGTGGCTCTGTGACTAATTGAGGAAGTGACCAATGTTTCAGCTTTAATCATAAACACCAATCATGATGACTATCTGACTTTGTGGACTTGCTAAGGTTTAGGTTTTTGTGGCAGCGAATTGTCAAACTGACCATCAAAGTGGCATACGGCCGTAGGCTAATACGACCGTAGGCAAATATGCTTTGCAATGTGTCATCGCCAATCTGTTTCGTACTTGTGTTTTTAAATTGGGCTCATGTGGTCAAAGTCATTAGGAGGAGTTTTCAAAATATGACACACTACTCCACACTACTTCTTTGTTTGCAAGCATTGGTTATTGAGACATTTTCATCTGTCCTGGCATATTGTCGTCAAATTTAGTGTGTAATTTCACTTTAGTAGGTTTTCACTACGGAAGAAAAAATGCGAGGAAACGCACAGATTAATAATAATAACCGTAGCAGTTCCTATAGAATCTTTGCACTGCTATTAGGGGTGTAATGGTACGTGTATTTGTATTGAACTGTTTCGGTACGGGGGTGTTTCGGTTCGGTTCGGAGGTGTACCGAACGAGTACACATGCTAGCAGCGTCCGGGCTAGGACAACATGTAAAAGCCAGAGCTGTAAGACCCTCCTGCCTCGTTAAGATCTCCCGTTTGGGAACACTTTGGCTGCGCGATACAAAAATGGAGGACGGAGGTTTGCCGACATTGTTCAGCAGCTGCTTCTGACGACATGTCAAACATGTGTTGCACCTTTCCTGCTTCCGGCTCCCAGACAGTAGTCGAGGAGCGCAGGGGAGACACTCCTCCAGGGCCGATGTATTCTCGGGGGAAACACCCTCCACTCTACCCGGCAGTGGGTCTCCACAGCTCCGGACTCCAGGGTAAATGACAAGTCCGGCGATTAGTTGCAAATCGTGGCTTTATTGAGGTCTTGCACACAGCCAATCCAACAAAACACTAGCCACTCCCCGCACTCAGCTACCGCTCCCTCACCTCGCTCGCCCACACACTCACATCACATGCTGTCACATATTAAAGGGCCACACACACATACGCTACTCTCATAACACATGCTAACCCATTTGAAGCGTCACCACCGCATTCAAGCAGCCTCTCCTCGGCGAGTCAGGCAGGGCTAAAGCAATAACAAATGTTTTTATAGTAGCAGATATACCGGTAAGTCCATATTGCATTAAAAACTAGATTTTGACCCACTTCTATGGTGGAAGAACAATGAGCCCATATATCCTCTTACTGCCAAGTTAGCCAGGCTGGGGGGGGGAAAGAAAAGTTAATCTGAGGCTGAGTTGACTTGAAACTGTTTAATGTTGCACTTTTTATATGTAGAAGAAAAGTTTTGTCATTTTATTTAATCTGTGCAACAACTTGAGGCAGTTTAATGTTGATTAACGTGGACCCCGACTTAAACAAGTTGAAAAACTTATTGGGGTGTTACCATTTAGTAGTCAATTGTACGGAATATGTACTGTACTGTGCAATCTACTAATAAAAGTCTCAATCAATCAATCAATCAAAAAAAGCACTTTATATGTAGAAAGGTTTTGTTAAGAAACCATTCTGAGCCTTATCTTATTTAGTTTTTATTTTATATATGTTGACCACATTAACTCTGGCAATGGACCCTGTGTGTTTATGTATATTATGCCATTGTTCACAAATTTGGTAAATAAATAACCAAAAAATGTATATTTTGTTGTTTTCTTACTGTACCGAAAATGAACCGAACCGTGACCTCTAAACCGAGGTACGTACTGAACCGAAATTTTTGTGTACCGTTACACCCCTAACTGCTATTGCTCGATATTTTACATAATTGCAGTGCCAATCAAAAACTGAGCATTATTCCCTTCGTAAAAGCAGAATGTTTGCTCTTGTGCACGCAATCCAAAGTTTAGACTAGTTTAGCCTGTTTTCAATAATAATGGACAAAAATCTAAAAGAAGAGAACTTCTTCAAATAAGTCGCCAAGACTGACGCAGACACGGTGACTACTATGCACACAGGAAAATTGTTATTCAAACAGCTAGAGGGTCGAAAGATGAAGGTAATAAAACACCTGTAGGGTATTCTCAAACAGAAAGTGGAGGAGTGCAAGGTGTCAACATGGAGGAGTAGAAAAGGGTTTCAGTAACAACCTGTGCATTGATGGTTAATTCCATGTCCAAGAGGACTAAAGCAGTGCTACATAACAATGGGGCTTACACTAATTATTCACACATTGGGTACAGTTTAGAGATGTTCTCTGTGGGCGTACTCACTTGTGTTGCCAGCTATTCAGACAATAATGGCTGTGTGATGACCTATTTTCATAGGATAATAAATCTAGACTGCTTTGCAAACTGTACATTGACTATTCTATAGTATTGTCCCTTGAAACTGTACTGTACACTAAGATGGTTCTCATTCTTGTAAAATACAGTCAGCCCATGCTGTTTAAAATAAAATAAAATGTTTTTGTAGTCAAGTTTAAAACATACCCATAAAAAGCTCTAAAACGCATCTCACAGTTATCAAACATTTTAATTTCCGTTGTGCACATTAATAAATTATTACAGGTATAGAGTAGTATTGTAATTAAAAAACATTAAATTACCTCGCTTGATTGATTGATTGAGACTTTTATTAGTAGGTTGCACAGTGAAGTACATATTCCGTACAATTGACCACTAAATGGTAACACCCCAATAAGTTTTTCAACTTGTTTAAGTCGGGGTCCACTTAAATTGATTCATGATACAGATATATACTATCAGATATATACTATCATCATAATACAGTCATCACACAAGATAATCACATTGAATTATTTACATTATTTACAATCCGGTGGGTGGGGGTTAGGTTTGGTTGTTATCATCAGTCATCAACAATTGAGAACAGAGAAATGGATATTGGAACAGTGTAGGTCTGACTTGGTAGGATATATATATATATATAGAGAGAGAGAGAGATCAGAAGGCATAAGAAAAAGTATCTGCATTTGATTGTTTACTTCGGTATCAGGGAGGTGTAGCGGATTTTATAGACCAGGCTCAGTGCAAGTTGTTTTACTCTGTCCTCCACCCTGAGCCAGCCCACTTTGGAGAAGTGGGTAGGAGTGAGGTGGGATCTGGGGTGGAGGTCTAGAAGTAGTCTGACTAGCTTGTTCTGGGATGTTTGGAGTTTAGATTTGAGGGTTTTGGAGGTGCTCGGGTACCAGGAGGTGCTTGCGTAATCAAAAAAGGGTTGAACACAGACAACACATTATAATGGGATTGTCTGTGAATTGATGTCTTACTCAGTTTGCATCTCAACTCCACTCCTCAACACACATAATACACACCTGGGGACTCAATTATAAAACATTGTGTGGATTCCAGCGTCAATCATAGCATTGGCACAAAATTCAATATGTATGTGCGCAAAATAATTTCAGATTTGTAAAACAATGCTGCGTACACTTGCACATTCCCTTCTCATTATAAAGCTCATGCATATGGTGAGGATTAGGATTGCGATAATATAAATAATGTACATTTGGCTGACAACAGAGCTTTTACAACTATGGCTATATTGTGGTAATGCATGTTGATGAGGACACATTCTAATTGTGTCCCGCAAATTTGACAGCAACAAGTGAACGTAAGCATCCTCAACGCACTGTATAATTCTCGTTAGCTGGTAACATCCCCACAATGCAAAGCCACTTCTTAGTCAGCAATCCTTGCCTCCAGTGTAAAGCATTGCCGAAGCAAAAACCTCAAAATGTACATACGTCAAAAAAAATTCTGATTTATAAAGCTATGCTGCGTACAATTCTAGGAACTCTTCTTAATATTAATCACACCTGCAGTGAATTGTGCGCAGAAGACTCCCACTACTCCTACCTCAATCATCCAGAAATGGTCATGCAAATTAGCTCATGAATATGGTGATGATTTTAAAGATCACGTGTTGGACTGTCAATGAAGGAAGGTGTTATTTTCAGAAGGAAAGTGTTCTGTTCAAATTGGTGCTTATTACGTCAAGTGCCATAATAAGATTATTTTTGGAGGGCTATGTAATGTCATACATAATAAAAGTAACGATTGGAATGGCAATATTTGACCAATCATAATGACAGCTCCACCGTGACTGAGAACTGTTGCTGAGATAAAGAAGAACATCACGTGTAGCCTTCTGTTTGCCAAGTCCTTGTCCAAATAACGTTTTTAACATTTGTACTGTATGTTTGTTTTGTCAAAGCAGACATTCTGTTTCATGACACAATTACCGGGTAGTCTTCATGAGCAATATTGAAAGCTCTTGTGGGCAATTGGCACGACCTACAAATAGTTTCATGCCAATCAGTTACAGTGCTCAAATTTTACCGCAGCATTTGCTGCGACCGCCCTCGTCATTTGTCGTAATGCCCAAAAAATTTACCAACATTTGCGGCAAGAACATGCTGTCAGGTTCAAACACTGATGACATCTATTAAACAAGACAAGAGGCAAAGAATCAAACAGAGGCAGAATTCAATTTGGACTCAATATTGAGGAGAAAACGTGTCGACCTGTAACCTCTTACAGTGTCACTCACGCTCTGCCAAAAGATTGTACTCCTCCTTCTTTATTTGACTTTCTCCCCCCACCTGACCACAGCTGCTTCCAGAGGGAAGTGGGTCGTAAATAGCGTTGCCTTTGGTTACCGAACAGTTCAAAAGAAGAGGTCGTAAAATAGTTAAAAAAATAGTTCCATAAAATAGTTCAAAAAGAGTTTATAAAATACTTCAAAAAGAGTTCGTCTGGAAATGGGGCAGATCCTTGGTTCTCTCCGCTTTGAAGTCCTTGTGGAGTTTTACGAGCCTTCTTCTTGGTTGGTTTCAAAGACAGGCTTTTGACTTTTTGCCTGGAACTCATTTCAACACAAAGTTTTTGGTGATTACTTACAATTATTCCAACACATGCCGTGACCGCCCTTGCTCTTTTACTTGTTAATGGACAAGGGATGTAACAGCAAACAGTAGAATGATAATTTGCGATAATTCTCGACGGTTAGTAATACCGTCTAATTTTTTAATGACAAAAAAAACTTCATTTATTAATGCATTTTCGGCAACACGAAGTCAGGCGCATGCGCACTAGCGGTGTTTGGCTTGATAATCATGGCGGCCCAATGACACAAACTTTGCTGCAAAGATTTCCCCTCGGATTAAACGGAGCCAAGGGCTTGGTTTGACGTCATTTTCCCTCGCTTCCCGCCGTGCGTATAAGAGCGCACTGCTGTGTTTAGATGGAGACTGGTGTGGACAATATTGGAGACAGACACACTTGTCCCCACACTAAAAGTATTCAGCAAAGGAGAAAAACTATTTGATGTTTTGCAGCAGGCGATATGTCGTGAACGTTGGCAAAACTTGTTTATAAAGTCTTTACATTGTTTACTAGGATGTTCACTCCTCCTTTATTTAACTGCAAACGGTATCAGTGTTCAAATAACATCAATACTAGCTATAATGTTTTGTCATCTCATCGATTTGAACGCAGGCGGTGAAGATTGTTTATTCGATGTGTGAGGTATCACTCCGGGTTTTTTTTATTTGTTGGCCAAACTGTTGGACTGAAACACTGGGGAGGCGTTGGAGAAGAACGAAGTTTGTTTTATTAGACTTCATCTTCATTAGCCAAACTGCTTTGTGTTTTATTTTGATATCAAAAAGTAAACACAAGGTTTTGTTTACATGAATTGTTTTTTTTCATGACACTTCAAAAATCCTTCATGTGACATAATTGTGTTAATGTGTTATTGTGTATAGTTAATGCTTATACGACATATTTCTGCTCAAACTCATAATGGATCTGTCATCTACATGATGTACATAATAGAGATGCGCGGTTTGCGGACACAACCGCGGAGTCCGCGGATTATCCGCGGGTCGGGCAGTTGAAATAAAAAAAAATTAGATTTTATCCGCGGGTCGGGTCGGGCGGTTGAAATGAAAAAAAATTAGATTTTAAATAGATTCAGGCGGGTGGCAGTTAAACCAATTCGGAAATATATATACATAGTTAAATGTTGTTACCCACATACGAAAAACGAGCAGGCACCTGCAGCATGCCACAACAGAAGAAGAAAAAAAAAAGAGATGGCAACGCCGGCAGCAAACGTGGTACGCGACAAACTAAAAAAGGGAATACTAAAGACCAGGGGAAAAAAAGGCCAGAAAAGTTCAGCGTGGACTCGTTTTTATGAGGTTGTAAATCAGGATGATAGTAATGCTGGCTACGTGATTTGCAAGAGCTGCGACACTGTTTATGTCTACGACAGTCACAAAACCGGGACATCTAACATGGTGCATCACATTTGTGCAAAACCCCGAACCTCCACAAACACCCTGAGCATGAGCAGTTTCGTCCGCCGTGATCCCAGAAGAGTGCCACAGGATGTTAAAACAAGATAGAACGCAGCTGCCTGCAGCAGTTTGAGTGGCGCGAGCGCGCTTGGAGGTGCGCTCAGCGCGGCTCCCAGATGATTGCGCACTGGTGTGCGTCTGGGCCGTGACAGCGTGGCACGCATTGAATGTCTCTGCTGCATTGGATCAGTCTCCTTTCTTTAACAGGCAAAAGCTTTATAACCTCACTAATGCCTTGCATCGTCTATATTAGATATATAACAACGGGCGGGTGGCGGATGGCGGGCAGGTGCGGTTTTGATTAAATGTTAGTTCGGGTGGATGGCGGATGGTTGACGACTTTTGTGATGCGGTTGCGGATGAAATAATTGCCTATCCGCGCATCTCTAGTACATAACTTTAGAAAAAAATAAAAATAAAAACTCTATCAAAATGTAAAAATAGAAATAAAGGCATCATGTAATGACAAAAAGCTGACAAGTTGATGTTATTGAAGAATAAAAAAAACCTAATATTTGTCCATAAATATATGGATAACGTTTATCTATAGTTTTTTTTTATTAGACATTACAAATGACAAGATGGTATTACGTTCACACCCCAACACTGCTTTACTTAACAATCAGAAATCATGATTTCAATATTGATAACAATACTCTTATTACTTTGGCCATAATTGGCAGCCCTAGATCTCATACATGAACACTATATATGTATATATATATATATATATATATATATATATGTATATATATATATATATATATATATATATATATATATATATATATATATATATATATATATATATATATCTCGAAAGAAAATAATGTTTGCCTTGGTGCCCTAAAATATGAGCCCTCTTTTAAGGAAACACTTGCCTTGACCTTAAAAAGTTAAAATTCGAGGCCTGCAGTTATACAAATGATTTTTACAGGATTGAGCAAATATTGCATGAAATGTTTTAAATGTTGTCATCGGTCTGTGCTAGTAATTGATGGCTTGTGTTCAGCTGTTTCAGGCAGAGCAGAGGTTGCAGAGGTTGCAGCAGCAGTTAAAGGACATGCGACAGGCTGCAGCTGATGCCAGTCCTGATAGTAAGTTTACGACACTGCAGTTTTAAGATGTCTCTCACTTGATAGGTTTGCATACATGAGCCCTTCTGATATTGATTATCTTTAAACTGATATAATGTCCACTTCGGTTTTTGAATCATGTCTGGCTCTTAAACTGGAAGGGGATTCCCCCATTGACATTTAATGAAACAGTGTGTATAATGCTCACAGTGGAAGGAACTTTATCTTTTTGTTTGTTGTTTGTGTGTATATTTGTAGTCCTATCAGCGCTCGCGAGTGTGGTCATTGTCAATGTTAGAAATATATTTAAGCCAGGAATGACTAAAATGCAGCCCATAGCTTTTGTTTGGCCTGCAGCTCATTCTAAAAAATACAGTTACCCCAAAACACAACAAAATCGTGGGGACTGGGGGCAAAAAGGTGTAATGTGAGAAGAAAAAAGTTACTCTCTGGTAGAGAAATTTTAGACAATCCTGTATTAAGCTCTCCGTCTTCTCCAGGCTTAATGAAGAGGCTGGAAGAGGAGATCAAGATCAATTCCTACATGGTCTCTGAGAAACTCCCCAAAGAGTTGGAGGTTCTCAGGCGTACAGTGAAGTACCTTCAGAAGGTGGTGTCAGAGCCTGCTATGAGCCATGGTGATGTCCTTGAGCTGGGGGACAAGGTCTGTTCTGTATGTTTATCTTTGCTGAACTATGACAGTCATAATGTCCTCCCATCCTTTTACAGATCAAAGAAGTTGACTCCCAGATAAATCAGCTGATTGAGAAGAAGATGGTGAGAAGTGACCCGATAGATGACAAGCTGACCCTCTACAGACAGCAGGTGCTGGCTTTCAGATTTTATTTCCTTTTTAAAATCTTTGTGGTCTCTTTTGGCTTACCGGATGTGTTTATGAAGATCTAGTAGATGGTCTTTTATTCTTGTCTTGGGTAATTTTTTCACTAGAACATGCAAGTTAACTCCAGGGCAGCATGAAAGAGCTGCTTGGTGTAGTCCTATTTATGTACAGTAGATTGTCCTCAACAGATTTGATTTTATATTAATGTTTTAATCTTAATGCTAAGAAGTATATTTACAATTTTATGGACTTAACAGTCGTACCTCCATTTTCATATGCCCCAGTTTTTGTTTGATTTCCCCCAGGAAGTATTTTCCTTTGTTTTCTGCATGGAAAACTATAATTATTCTCCATAAAATATGTTTTGTTTTAGTTTTTTTGGGAGTCTGCAACGGAATAATTGGCTTTACAATATTTCTTCTGTTACTTCTGTTGCTGATTCAGTCTTTGAACAAAAAATGTATTTATTGGCACATAAAAGACCATCCTATCTGCAATAACTGACAGTATAAGGAAATATGAAGTAGTTTTTTTTAGCTGTAACAGCTTCCTGACTTCTGGAAATACTTTTTTGGAATGTCCAGAAATAAGTATGTGTTTTTCCCACAGATATGGAAGCATTGAATTGTCCAATAGGTCACAAGAATTAAGATTGAGAGCGTATACCCTAATTGAGTGTCTCTAATGTACCGTCATTGTCATTGCTCACACGGTTCCCCTGGGGTTTACAATTCGCTGAGAATTTGAGAATTGACACATTTGTTTAGATTTGCTTTGTAATGTGACCCTTGCAGGCCTCCATCATCATCCGTAAGAAGGAAGCAAAAGCAGAAGAGCTGCAGGAAGCGAGGGAGGAGTTGGCTACAGCAGAGCGGCAGCTAAAACACAAGACTGACCAGTCAAGGGCCTCCAACGGGGAAGAGGTCATCCGGGGTGATGAGGTACACGTCAGCTTGTGTTTGTTACTGCCACAAATGAATACAGTCGTCCATTGTCAGACATTTTGCTGGTGTGAGTTTGTCTGTCCAATTCACTTTGATGTTTGTTTGAGGTGACTGATAAGATCACTCATGAACTTTTAATGTGTACTTGTACTTTTTCAAACCAAAGAAAGCAAGAGAGGCTATTTATGTTCCTATCCAAACACGGACCGCTCACTGTCTTAACAGTACTCATCCCTTTTCCCTCACTTGCACCCCTGACCCCCCACATTCCCATAAAGATCTAAAAATAGAAGCCGACTGAGAAGATCCAGAACAAAACGCCTGGAAGTCACTTTTTTCCTTCATCTTTAGTGTACGCATTCTCTTAACTTAGGCAACTGGAACAGACTTGTGCCCTAAAATGTTGTCTTCTGGTCTTCTATTTTTTACGCTGACAAGTCTTCCAAACACATGGGTCATGTCCTAATTAAGTGACAGGGAGAATACACATATTTTGTCAGTACTTTTGCTGGAAGTTAACCTAAAATACAGAAGAGCCCAGTGTTCTATGGAGTTGTTTTTTCCTCCATTCACATTAGGTCTTGAACTGTAACCTCAACTGATGGTGAAAAACTAGGAATAATGGATCTGTCAGGTTCAAACACTGATGGCATCTATTAAACAAGACAAGAGGCAAATAATTAAACAGAGACAGAATTAAATTTGGACTCAGTTGAGGAGAGTCGCCTGTACACTGTACCCTTGTACAGTATCTCAGCACGCTCTGGTGAAAGATTGTACTCCTCCTTCTTTATTTGACTTTCTCCGACCACATGACCACAGCTGCTTCCAGAGGGAAGTGGGTCGTAAACAGCGTTGCCTTTGGTTACCAAACAGTTTAAAAGAAAAGGTCGTAAAATAGTTCAAAAAGACGTTCGTAAAACAGTTCAAGAAGAGGTCGCCTGGAGGGGAGTCTGGTCCTGCTTCCTCTCCGCTTTGAAGTCCTTGGGTTAGAACAATATCTTTCTGTTGATTACCATACATGAAAGAAAACAGAACAACTTCATTTTGCTTCCCCCCCTACACAGTTGAGTTTTACGAGCCTTACTCTTTGTAGGTTCCAAAGACAGCTTCTGTCTTCTCACCAGACACTCAATGTAACACAAAGTTTTTGTGATAACTTACAAACAATTATTCTAACAGGATCCTCCAATAAAAAGCACTAAAATGCATTTTTTTGGCTATATAATATGCCTCTCACAGTGAGTAAATGCATTATAAATAAAGATGAATATTGTTTACATTTCAACCAATTCTAATGCCAAATCGGTACTTTAAAAACAGTGAAAAAATCCACAAAAAAACAACTACCCAGTTTTATTTGTATGGAATTTTGTGACGTTTAAGTTGAACCGACTAGTAACTTAAATATTTCATTGCTATAAATTAAGTGATAAATAAGTAATACAATCAAAATAAGAACTAAATCTGTGTCGGAAGTGTTGCATCAGTACAGAACATAAAGAACATGCAAAAAAATGAATTACCTTTACTTGAATTGTAATGTTTGATCCTCTAAATTCTGTGTGTTCTGAATGCAACTTCGCTCATGTTGTTGTGGCTACTGACTAGGCTATAGCGCTGCAGTGCTAGCAATGTTATGAAGGCTGCTGTTGGCATGTTAAAGTCGGCAATAACGTTCAAAAAGAGTTCAGACTGTCTGTTCCTGTCGGGCCGCTAAATTTCTTACAAGAATGTTACTTGCACCATTTCACGGATGAGCACTTGTGTAGTAGTGCAAGGTGTCATCATGGAGGAGTGGAAAAAAGGTTTCAGTAACAACCTGTGCAATGAAGGTTAATTCCATGTCTAAGAGGATTAAAGCCGTGCTAGATAACAATAGTGCTCACACTAATTATTCACTCCTTGGGCAAAATTTTGAGATGTTCACTGTGAGGCGTACTCACTTGTATCGCCAGTTATTCAGACAATATAGGCTATGTGATGACCTATTTTCATAGGTTAGTAAATATATGGTATTTTCCCTTGAAAAGATACTGGGATTGTCTCTACCGATATTCTGGTACCAGTATCAAAATACATTTTGATACTTTTAGATACTTTTGCAAATAAAAAGGGATATATATATATATGTATATATATAATCTCCCTGCGACCCCGAAGGGAATAAGCGGTAGTAAATAGATGGATGGATATATATATATATATATATATATATAAAAGAAATAATTGACTTTCAGTGAATTCTAGCTATATATATATATAAGAAATAATTGACTTTCAGTGAATTCTAGCTATATATATATATAAAAAATAAATACTTGAATTTCAGTGTTCATTTATTTACACATATACACACACATAACACTCATCTACTCATTGTTGAGTTAAGGTTTGAATTGTCCATCCTTGTTCTATTCTCTGTCACTATTTTTCTAACCATGCTGAACACCCTCTCTGATTATGCATTGCTGTGTGGCACGCACAAAAGTGCTTTCATCAAATGCACTAGATGGCAGTATTGTCCTGTTTAAGAGTGTCACAACATTGCTGTTTACGGCAGACGGACTGCTTTACTGTAGACGTTCTTTATATTGTGGGAAAGCGGACTCAGGTCCGCATGGAACTAGAGGGGGCGTGGCCTCCAGCTACGCCTGAATTTTGGGAGATTTTCGGGAGAAAATTTGTCCCGGGAGGTTTTCGGGAGAGGCGCTGAATTTCGGGAGTCTCCCGGAAAATCCAGGAGGGTTGGCAAGTATGGTATGTGTAGACCCACCGTTTTGTTTACATTCAGGAGCACTAGCTTCCTTTTAGCGGTTAGCTATTGTACACTTTAGACCAGGGGTGTCAAACGTACGGCCCGGGCCGTAACTGTCAGGTTCAAACACTGATGACGTCTATTAAACAGACAAGAGCAAGGAATCATGCAGAGACAGAGTAAAATTTTGCTCAATGAGGAGAGACGTCATTGGGCTGTCCTCTAGTTACAGATCCAAACTACGCTCTAAAATCCTGCCCACGTGATTCCTCTGTTTATTTGGGAGGTCCCTGGTTACATCACTGAGGCTGTCGCTGAGGGAAGGGGGTAACCTCAACAGCCCCAGTTAGACACAACATATGACTATTAATGAAATGCAAATGTGCTGACACTCGTGATATCACCCTGTCTCTGCTTTGTCTGCGTCACGGTACTCGATGTTCGGCCTGGAAACAAACACTGATACGAGACGACACGCTTTGCACAGATAGAAAAGTACAACTTCAGCACAATTGATAATAACTATAGCAACGGCCTTTAAGCATAAGAGTTGTGTGATAACTTACACATAATTATTCTAACAGTAACAGGCCCGCGAAAAGGTTTAATCCGACCCGAAGCCCACATGATGAGTTTGCCAGGAACAAAAATGAGCTGCAAATTTTTTATGAAAGAAACTGCTGTTCTAAATGTGTCCAGTGGATGTCGCAATAGCAATTCAATTGTAACCCACATTACACTGTTTAAGATGACATGTCAGCTGACTTTAAGTGCCCTCTGGATTGGCTGCCGCTACTCCAATCAGCGCTGGACCAAGCAATCGGCTGCTCCTGTTGTGGCTGGCAGCAGAGTATTGCTGTAGCGACACACAATATCTTCTTTCATAGTAAATTATACACTCAACGGGTAAATATGGAAACAGTAAGATACAAAGACTTAAGTCAACAAGACCATCCTCTTTGTCGTCAGAGTTCTGTGCAACGCTCGCAATTGGTTAACGCAGAAGAACAAATATTTCTAACGCTTGTCACCTCTGGTGAGCTACTGTGGATGAAGAGGACGAATTCCATCAATTAAATCTGCATAACACACATTTAATTGTAGCATTAGGGATCAGTGCACGGACACAGATGATTGAAAGTCTGCTTTGGCCCGCAATTTCTGAGACATTGCATTGCATCTAAAAGAGATGCCTTGGCAACAAGAAATAAACAGCTGGTGTCGGCTTCTGGCAAATGATGGTTGGAATTTTAATGGAATTGAAAAATGACTCAATTATTCTAAGAAAGCAATAACCTAAGCAAAGCAATGGAAATCTCTTAATGTAAAAGGCTATGTTTATGTGTTTTACCTATGTTAGAAAATGGAACCCTTATTCGTTATTCCTAGAAATTATTTTCTTACACTCTTACTGTTACTGAATGTGAATATCCACGTACATGTCAAAGAATGTCAAACAAGCAACTAGAGGGGTTTCAGTTTCACATTATATTTCAAATGGGCAATTTGTCTGTTCTTTGTGTCTTGTGTTTGGACAGTGATACCTCCATACTTGCCAACCCTCCCGGATTTTCCGGGAGACTCCCGAAATTCAGCGCCTCTCCCGAAAACCTCCCGGGACAAATTTTGTCCCGAAATTCAGGCGGAGCTGGAAGCCACGCCCCCTCCAGCTCCATGCGGACCTGAGTGACGTCAGGTGCGCAACACCACGTAAATTGTTGGCCAACCAAAAAGTAACCCCAGTACGCTATAGCCAACATTCACCAGGAGATGGCAACAGACAAACATAGATAACTCTATTACATTATTCCCCTTTTAGAAATGTATAGAAGTTACTCAAAATAAATAAACAACCCAACCAAAAAATCCAGCAGCTCAATTAAAAAACTGTACTTAAGCCACATTCTTTTTTTTTTTTTAGTACTGAACTCTTAACCCTCATTTGTAAAAAAAAAATAACATGCTTATTATACAAACAGTATTTGTACACCTTTAACACAGATTTTTATACTGTCTTCAGAGATTCAGTTTTTTTGGTGGTACTCGAAACCTTTCTGGGTACCTGCGAAAGGGTGTTTAGCATGGTTAGAAAAATAGTGACAGAGAATAGAACAAGGATGGACAATTCAACCCTTAACTCAACAATGAGTAGATGAGTGTTATGTGTGTGTATATGTGTAAATAAATGAACACTGAAATTCAAGTATATATATATATATATAAATATATATACAGCTAGAATTCACTGAAAGTCAAGTATTTCTTATATATATATATATATATATATATATATACCGGTATATGTACCGTATATGTATGAAATACTTGACTTGGTGAATTCTAGCTGTAAATATACTCCTCCCCTCTTAGCCCCGCTCCCGACCACGCCCCCCCACCCCCCACCTCCCGAAATCGGAGGTCTCAAGGTTGGCAAGTATGGATACCTCAGGTTTATGTTAGTAGTCCGCTCCAAAAGGTCAAAATGATGAAAACTGAATTGTATGATAACTAGAGCAAATTTTCCCCATAACAAATATTAAACCAATTTACCGGTAGTATGTTCCAGGCGACCAGAAAACACATTTTATACAGAATGACAAAAATTGTACTTGCAGAAAGCAATGTGAAATACATATAAATGACCAATGAAAATAATATATTAACATTGAACATGACCTTTATGTTTATTGAAGACTCCTGTTTGGTAAGACACCGATATGTAGAGAAGGAGGACAGGAGGGCAGAAGTATTTTTGTACTTTGCTACGAGTTCTTCCTTAAATTCATGATGTTTTTCACCCTCTTTATCAAAGTCTTGGAACTTTTTTTGACTCCATGGTGTTTTTATTTTGCAGTCGTACTCAATGAAAACACAAACTTGCGGCCTAATTTACTAAGGCGGTAAACAGCGTGTGCAATTTATAAAACTGCATGAACTATTAGTGGGCGTGTTGCATGTGTTCAAATGTAAAGTGGTGCAGACCGCCTTAATTAAATGAGGATTTTGCGTGTATTATATGGGGCATCACCATGGAGACACTCTCAGTTACTGTACATTCATGTTATCATGCTGTGGCTTATTCTATGTTTTCACACGTGCAGGAGACATGTACTACGGTTTATGGGCATTTTTACCGCCGCACTCATTCGAGAGAGGCTGTACTTAGTCCAGCTCAAGACACAAAATAATTAATTCTTCACGTGTTTAATAATATCCATTCATTTTCTACCGCTTGTCCCTTTCGGGGTCGCGGGGGGTGCTGGAGCCTATCCCAGCTGCACTCGAGCGGAAGGCGGTGTACACCCTGGACAAGCCGCCACCTCATCGCAGGGCCAACACAGATAGACAACATTCACACATAATGTGTTTATTAATATGTGACAAATGTCATTAGAAAACGCATCAATGTAATGTATTTGAATAAGTCCTTAAATCCTCAAGCAGCCGCAATATTATAAAATGATTGTGGAGGGGGGCGTGGCCTGCGGGCATGCAGCGAAGCGGGATGTGCCAGGACCGGCCTCAAAGTCAGCGACAGGTGCCTAGATGGCCCAGGTGGGCCTTATTATCCAATCACCTGTCGCTCTGTTTAAGCAGCAGCCGGGGAGGAGAGGTAGTTGGAGCTGGCGTGAGAGCGAGAGCGTGCCTATCACACCCACAAAAGACAATTGCTAGGAAAGCAACACACAGACTTTGAGTGAAAAATAAAACTGTATTGAACCATGAAACGGGCTTGCAGGGAGATGCTTGGTGGTCTACTCTGGAGGACCCACTGGAAGGCGACTTCCACAAATTGTGGAAGTCGCTTTCCAGCAATTGTCTTTTGTGGGTGTGATAGGCACGCTCTCGCTTTCACGCCAGCTCCAACTACCTCCGCTCCCCGGCTGCTGCTTAAACAGAGCGACAGGTGATTAGATAATAAGGCCCACCTGGATCATCTACGCACCTGTCGCTGACTTCGAGGCCGGTCCTGGCACACCCCGCTTCGCTGCAGGCCCGCAGGCCACGCCCCCCTCCACAATGATGTAGCTGGATAGTCTAATATTTTTTATTTCTGACCATCCAAATATGTTGACACACACACGTAGGATTCTTGTCTGTCCATTATTTGTTTGTGCAGCGTGAGCACTGATCCTGCAGCCGTGTGTGCAACTGTCAGTTTGCATGTCCTTCTGACACGTGCTAAATAAAACGCTAAATAGTGCTCTCAAAACAATGAGTGTTGATAAATCACTTTGCATGTGCTAAATAATTACATATCTGTCTTCTCCTCCCAGTTTTGAGGGTGTTTTGACGATCAGCATATCATTTGCATGTTTATTGAAGAGGGAGATGCCAAATGGATTATTCTGCTCACTTAACAGACGCAATCCACTTTGCAGACGTTTAGTAGATCAGCTGTGCGTGTGCTATCAAGTTTGCACGTGTTTTAGTACACGCAAAACTTTAGTAATTCAGGCCTTAGTCACCAACGCGTGGCATTGTATGTTTGGGCGTTCGATTTTGTGGATTTATACACGAGCAAACAGACTTTGTGACCCGTAATGTTTGGCGGTAGGAAAACCTGTTGTCATGATTCGTGGTCCGGATCATGTTTTGTGTTTTCTGTTAGTTTTGGACTCCTTTAGTTCCTGTTTGTGCACCTCTGAGTTTGTTTAGTTACCATGGCTACTTATTATTTTCACCTGCCTCCGGTGTTCGGGACGCTCTCCTGTTTCTCATCAGAGGCATTATTTAAGCCTGCCTTTGCCAGTCAGTCAACCTGGCTTCTTTGTTTGCTTCACGCTACTGTTACGTAAGTTTTGCTTGTCTCCTAGCCCCTGCTAAGTATTTAGCTTCAAGTGCGATCGGCACCTTGTTCCGTCGGTTTGTTTTCTGTTTTTGTACCTCTTTGATTTGTTCAAGATTAAATCATGTTCCTACCTGCAAGTCCTGTCCTGAGTCGTCCGTTTGCATCCCGGGAGAATGAACCGTGCAGTAAGTTGCAACCAAACCGTAACACTTGTGCAAGATATTGGCCAAAATTATTGTCGAACAGCGAATGAAAGAAAAAATGGGGCATATGAAATCCGAGGTAGCACTTAAATAATGGAAAGAGTCAATGGATTTATACATGCAATTGCATTGAAAAGGTTTTGCCCAACAGTGCTTATCTGAATCCTGGAGATTTTTATCAACAGATTTCTTCAATCTACTGCTTGTTATTAAGTGTGTCTGCTCATCACCGGTTGGCCAGTATAAAACTGGTTACATACTGTATCGTATATACAGAATGTTTGTCATCATTGTGCTGTTCATTTCCAAAGATGCCCTGCTCTCCTCATGTCGCTGTGGGCTTGTTGGTGGAATTGTCAAGGGTGTTTCGACTGAGCTACTTGTTTGGCAAAGGGTGGTTATTGGAACACGCTGCTAGGAAGACTATGGAGTATTATTCTGCCCTGTTAAGTCCTCTCTCAGCCACGTCTGTCCTTGATGTCCTAAAATACACATAGAATATACTCTGAACCATCCACCCACTCTTACATCAAGCTTCTCGGGTCCCCAAAGAATATGAAGCTGTGATTTCTGGGACTGTTCTCATGTGTCCTTGTTCATTTATAGCTGCTCTTCATTGTGGAGGAGTTTCATTGTGTCCCAATAGACAGGCAGACTCTCGGGGTGGGGGGCCATCTCAACATCCACTTGCAGCAGCGAGTCTGCCAGATGGAGCTGTTTGTTGGACATACTGTAGCTGGCTGGACAGATCCGGTGTCAGATCAGGGCACGGTCTCCCCTCTACTGTTGTTTTAATCTATTTCCTCCTCTGGCCTTTTGCACATGTGTGTTGGACAGCATATTAACAAGTTGAAATGGCACTCTTGCTGCTTTCTTTTGGAACCAACATCTAAGTGGTTATTGATTGGGAAGTGCCATATCGTGTGTTTCTTTGTGTCTCCTGTTTTTATTTTTACGCCGCTTCTAAATCTTGTGAAAGGGGGAACTATGCAAGAGTTCCACAAGAACGTTTAAATTCCTGACATGACAAGCGACTGCTGCTTGAAATTTTTTTTTTTGGGATGTGAGAATTGTGGTTGTCAACCGGGGTCGTTTTCTGGGGAACTGAAGTCAAACCGTTGCCATTTCACGGACAGCTGCGTCATAAACATAGCACAGTTCAATTCCAGATTATTCAATATTTAATGATCATTTCTGCTTTACTGTTAACTGATAATCATTAGCACATAATCTGTTGAGGAGGTGTGAGCAGCAGCTCAAGTCAGGGATGGAGCAGACCTTTGAACCCTGACTACCGATAATAGCAACAGAGGAGATAGGATGCTCCAGAATCTAAGCATGGTGGACAAGAGGAGAATCATATAGATGTATCCTGTACACAACTTGACATGTATGTAGTATTCCATTAGAAGTACAATTATTATGGAGCCTACTCTGATCTAATATAATTTTAAAAGCCTCTAAAATGACGATAGTAGGGGTGTAAGTACTCTGCACAGCACCCAGCATTGTCCCACCCAGACAACCATCTGATTGGTTACAAACAGAGCGGTAACAGCCAATCAGCAGTGCGTATTCAGAGCGGTAACAGCCAATCAGCAGTGCATATTCAGAGCGCATGTAGTCAGTGCTTAGCGTTTAGCAGGTAATCATCAGGCTGCGGACTCTCCCCAAATTATAATAAACACCTCCCAGTGAACTACTAGTAACATCACTATGAGCCCGTTGACCTTCTAGAAATATAAAAGGCAGCTCGGCTCGCTCGCAGTCCTAGCTTGAGGTGAAGGCTAATTCGCTTTTAGCGTAACGTTAGCTCATTTTGCTGTGTGTGTGTGTGTGTGTGTGTGTGTGTGTGTGTGTGTGTGTGTGTGTGTGTGTGTGTGTGTGTGTGTGTGTGTGTGTGTGTGTGTGTGTGTGTTACGGACAGCAAAGCCCTCTCTGTCTGTTATTTCACTTTACCTTTTTCTGTGTTGATTGAGCTGTGTTGAAGCAGCAAAAAAGGACATTATTTTAAATGAAGAGTAGAGATGTCCGATCGATAAATGCTTTAAAATGTAAGACCGGAAATTATCGATATCGTTTTTTTTATTATCTGTACCTTTTTTTTTTTTTTTTTTTTTTTTTTTTAATTAAATCAACATAAAAAACACAAGATACACTTACAATTAGTGCACCAACCCAAAAAACCTCCCTCCCCCGTTCACACTCATTCACACAAAAGGGTTGTTTCTTTCTGTTATTAATATTCTGGTTCCTACATTATATATCAATATATATCAATACAGTCTGCAAGGGATACAGTCCGTAAGCACACATGATTGTGCGTGCTGCTGGTCCACTAATAGTACTAACCTTTAACAGTTAATTGTACTCATTTTCATTAATTACTAGTTTCTATGTAACTGTTTTTATATTGTTTTACTTTCTTTTTCATTCAAGAAAATGCTTTTAATTTATTCATCTTATTTTATTTAATTATTTTTTTTAAAAAGGACCTTACCTTCACCATACCTGGTTGTCCAAATTAGGCATAGTAATGTGTTAATTCCACGACTGTATATATCGGTATCGGTTGATATCGGTATCTGTAATTAAGAGTTGGACAATATCGGAATATCGGATATCGGCAAAAAAGCCATTATCGGACATCCCTAATGAAGAGCTTCTGTCTCTGATAGTTGATATAATAATGTAACTGCATCATAAAGCCTACATGATGAACTCCATGGTGTTCAGGGATGAATAGTCTTTCCTATTGCTATTGTACCATTTTTTTCAGCTATAGTTACATTAATCATTAGTAATGGAGCAGCCTAGTTTTGAATGGCAGGGTCCCTGCTATTACATGTTGATAAAAATATAACATTTACATAATAAATCAACTACAGACTTTCCAAATGCTGTAATAAATTAAGCATGATGAGTTGACTTGAAACTGTTTAATGTTGCACTTTTTATATGTAGAAGAAAAGTTTTGTCATTTTATTTAATCTGAGCAACAATTTGAGGCAGTTTAATGTGGATTAACGTGGGCAGAATTATTATAGTGTTCCCAATGTTAAAAGGATAAAGCCATGCATTTTTTTTACAAATTTGGTAAATAAATAACCAAAAAATGTATATTTTGTTGTTTTCTTACTGTACCGAAAATGAACCGAACCGTGACCTCTAAACCGAGGTACGTACCGAACCGAAATTTTTGTGTACCGTTACACCCCTAGACGATAGTGCTCTTTTATAGACGTTAAGGCAGCGATTTCCAGCCACTGTGCAGCGGTACATTAGTGTGCCACAAGAAATCATCAGGTGTGGCACAGAAAATTATCCAATTACATTTCATTGGTCTGAAAATGATTGTTTACTAAAAATCATGTGATCTTTGTTGCCAGCGAGGCATAATGACATCTGTTTAACGCTTAAATCCTACAAAGTGCAATGAAATAGTCTTCTGTCACTGATACTTAGAA
>NC_084559.2:17375645-17388145 GCF_033978685.3 Nerophis lumbriciformis
TCAGATAAATTCTTCAAAATTACAATCAAAAATTTTTGGGCCGTGGGCCAGGCTGTATATATGCGCACTAATTGACTGAAATAGCACGCACTTGACACGATGATGTCATGTTATCGATGGAAAAATGCATTTTTAGACCATATGATTTGCCTGAGCGGCTCGTAGACCCCGAGAGTAACAATCGGTTACCTTGTTGCCTTTCCATTAAGAACAATAAATTAGTTTTTAATATAAGTTTGCTGGTTTCAAGAAATGTAATGCTGAGCGCATATCATTATGTCAAGATAATGCCACTAGCATTTACTTAATTTAAGAATATTTTTCAACATATTGAGCAAAAAGGTCTGTTTTTTTCTACCAATAAAAGTGCACTTTTTATTAGTGAGAATATTCTTATTTTAAAGGTATTTTTGGGTTCATTGAAGTTAGCTATTTTGACTTGTTTTGGAAAGTCTTGACAAGCAAAATGTTCTTGTTCTATTGGCAGATAATTTTGCTTAGTTCAAATAAAATACCCCTAATTTATGTATTTTTTTCCCCCTATTTTTGAACACTGACTTTTTGCAGTGCATTTACTGTACTGGACATACTGTACTGTACTGTACTCTCTTAAATAGGGCAGCTATACCATTAAAGACCGACTTGGAGTAAATGTGAATGAGGCAGTGGGAAAAATGCTCTTTGCTCCCCCACAAGAAATTAATTGCTGTATTGCCCTTGAGCAAGGCATTCAACCCACACCCCACTTTTGCATGTGTGCTGTGCCTGTGCTTTGGCCACCCCTGTCCAAATGTTCTGTTCGTATTTGATCTCCCCATTCAAGCAGGCTGTGCTAACACTGGCGTGCTGTAAGCTTCCTGGGAATGGCTTCACACCTCTTTGTGGTCCCAGCGCCTGACTTGTTGATAGGCGGTTTGAAAGTAGCCATGTGGAGCTTCTATTTCTGACGGCTGCATCTGCTACCCCTGCTCTTTCTTCATCCCTCGCTGGGATTTGTTAAGCTATGACACTTTTCTTCTGCCTCATCCTTTGGATGTGACGAGTTAGTGTATCCCTCTCACTCTGCAAAAGGGCGCTATCTTCTCAATGCCATTTGCTACAAAACAACCCACAAAAGACTAAGATTATGTATTATAGTTTCAATTACATAAATTACTTATGACTAAAGAAAATTATTTTCTCTGGTCAAGTATCTTCTAACATCTTTTATTTTCTCATTTTTTCTTTATAACTGCACAAGCAGTACTTTAGTCTTTTTTACTCCAATTTACTTACCCTATTTTTCGGAGTATAAATCGCTCCGTAGTTTAAGTCGCACCGGCCGAAAATGCATAATAAAGAAGGAAAAAAACATATATAAGTCGCATTTTTTGGGGAAATTTATTTGATAAAAGCCAACACCAAGAATAGACATTTGAAAGGCAATTTATAATAAATAAAGAATAGTGAACAACAGGCTGAATAAGTGTACGTTATATGAGGCATAAATAACCAACTGGTATGTTAACGTAACATATTATGGTAAGAGTCATTCAAATAACTATCACATATAGAACATGCTATACGTTTACCAAACAATCTGTCACTCCTAATCGCTAAATCCCATGAAATCTTATACGTCTAGTCTCTTACGTGAATGAGCTAAATAATATTATTTGATATTTTACGGTAACGTGTTAATAATTTCACACATAAGTCGCTCCTGAGTATAAGTCGCACCCCCGGCCAAACTATGAAAAAAAACTGCGACTTATAGTCCGAAAAATGTGGTATAGTTTCAATTACATAAATGACCTATGACTAAAGAAAATTATTTTCTCTGGTCAAGTATCTTCTAACATCTTTTTTTTCCTCATTTTTTCTTTATAACTGCACAAGCAGTACTTTTGTCTTTTTTTTTACTCCAATTTACTTGTTTTTTTCTTCTTTCAAAACTAGAGGTTTTCAAACTTTTTCCATAAACACTGTGCGTCCGGGTGTGTACATCATTTTTAAAAATTATTATTGATATATATTGTTTTAATATACCGGTAATACATTTTATATTAAAAAAAAAAAAAAAGGCTAAATAACATTATTTAGCCAAGCCCGAAATCATCATTACTTGGCAAATTTAGAATTTGATATGTTTTTTCAAATGTGAATAAAAGTTGAGAAAATTAATTTTCACAAATATTACCCCAGTGCACTTTCAATGCTCCTGATTTAAACTATCTATATATTGTTCGACACGGTCAGTTCTTTTCTCATTCTGTTAGAAAATGGTGGCATTTAAACACAACAGGAAGTGAACAAACATTCTAATGTCAACATATAAAAAACAATTATTATTGAAAGTGTCAACATGTTTAAAGAACAGGTGTGGATAATTATCAGTAAAATATGTTAAACTGTAGGATCTGCTTCTTCCTACTCTTTTTCATATATTTTCAATTGCGTAAATGTATTCATGTGATGTTCCTTAATGTTACTAGTTACCTAAAATAGCCAACAACCAAGAAACCAACGGTGACCAAACAATAACTGTTGCTTTTGCACCGTACCTTTTTGTAGAGGTAAAAATCCTCAGTAATTAAAGCCACCAGCTGTGTTGTATATGTACCGTATTTGTCGGACTATAAGTCGCAGTTTTTTTCATAGTTTGGCCCGGGGGTGCGACTTATACTCAGGAGCGACTTATGTGTGAAATTATTAACACATTACCGTAAAATATCAAATAATATTATTTAGTTCATTCACGTAAGAGACTAGACGTATAAGATTTCATGGGATTTAGCGATTAGGAGTGACAGATTGTTTGGTAAACGTATAGCATGTTCTATATGTTATAGTTATTTGAATGACTCTTACCATAATATGTTACGTTAACATACCAGGCACGTTCTCAGTTGGTTATTTATGCCTCATATAACGTACACTTATTCAGCCTGTTGTTCACTATTCTTTATTTATTTTAAATTGCCTTTCAAATGTCTATTCTTGGTGTTGGGTTTTATCAAATAGATTTCCCCAAAAAATGCGACTTATATGTTTTTTTCCTTCTTTATTATGCATTTTCGGCCGGTGCGACTTATACTCCGGAGCGACTTATACTCCGAAAAATACGGTATATACCATGATCATCTATGCGTCTTCACTCTGCCTGTCATCTGTATGCTTCTCATGTGAAGGGATTGTGGATAAATGATCATTAAAAACAATAACGTTTCATAATATTTTATGTTACAAAATACAGAGAACAATAATACATTTGTTGCCTATTATTGCCTGTCGTTAACTTGCCATATTTCTCTCTCGTGTGGTTTTGAAGCAATTTGTGGAGGCTGAGAAAGGTATATCTGGCTACAGCAACACTCAGGAGGAACTAGAGAGGGTGTCAGCCATTAAGAGTGAGCTGGATGAAAAGAAGGGTCGCACACTGGATGATATGTCTGAAATGGTAACTGTCCAATATTTGTATTACAATTTTCATTTGAGGAAAACATAAATCCTTATGATTGTTGTCCGTTTTCATAGGTGAAGCAATTAAACTCAATGATAGTGGAGAAGAAGTCGGCTCTAGCTCCAATTATCAAAGAGCTGAGGTCACTGAGGCAACAGTGTCAGGTGAGTATTACTACATCATAAACAACTATTGTATATTGCACAAGATCATTGTAACTAAATAAATAAATAATATGTCAAATAAATAGGGTTATTAAGGCATTGACACAGCACCACTTAAAAGGTTTTTTTCTACATTAAAACACATCTTTGTGGTCTAAATAACATGTAATAGTGGTTCTTTTTTTGCATAGATTGCTTTACAGACCATCTTTAAGTTCAGGATGCGCTGTTTTGTGGGAATGTGTCTTCTCTTCGTCAGCCATGTTGTAGTTTTTAGCGCTTCCATATCGAGTCTACTGACAGATTTAAGTTCAAGTTATTTGCTACTTTGTGTTAGAAATGGCAACTGCGGAGGATACATGTGCATGTACAAGCCAGTCTGCCCCACAACAAGAGGATAGAGAATAAGAAGGAACTTATTGACTACAGTGTTAGACTACAATGGCGGACTCCCGCAAACATACTCGCCAACCCTCCCGAATTTTCCGGGAGACTCCCGAAATTCAGCGCCTCTCCCGAAAACCTCCCGGGGCAAATATTCTCCCGAAAATCTCCCGATTTTCAGCCGGAGCTGGAGGCCACGCCCCCTCCAGCTCCACGCGGACCTGAGTGAGGACAGCCTTTTTTTTATGACGGGAGGACAACAGGGTGACAAGAACTAAATCATCCAGACTAGAGATACATTGTATTATTATGTTTATCTTACCTAAAAATAAATATATTTATTAATTACAAAAAAAACGAAATACATTTTTACTATATTTTGCTAAAAACATCAAAATTAATTGTGGTTTTATTTGTATTTTTTCTGACTCCTTATTACATCCAGCCATAGAATTATACATTAAAATAAACATATATGAAATAATGAATTTTAAATGATCATAATAATTAATTTAAAATGACCATATTTAATTATTCAAATAATTGCTTGTTTATCAACAACTTTAGCATTTTATTCATTACATTTTAATATAACCAAGTTATATTATATCCTTAAGATTTATTTATGCAAGTTTGAATTATCAATTATCTAAACACAGTTTTGTTTGCATATTTTCAGGATGTAGATATATATATATATGTATGTCAATATACACCTCCCCTCTTAACCACGCCCCCGCCCACAACCATGCCCCAGTCCACCCCCGACCACGCCCCATCCCCACCCCCATATATATATATATATATATATATATATATATATATATATATATATATATATATATATATATATATATATATATATATATATATATTTCATACATATATATATATATATATATATATATATATTAGAGATGCGCAGATAGGCAATTATTTCATCCGCAACCGCATCAGAAAGTCGTCAACCATCCGCCATCCACCCGATCTAACATTTAATCAGAACCGCATCCGCCCGCACCCGCCCGTTGTTATATATCTAATATAGACGATGCAAGGCATTAGTGAGGTTATAAAGCTTTTGCCTGTTAAAGAAAGGAGACTGATCCAATGCAGCACAGACATTCGCGTGCCACGCTGTCACGGCCCAGACGCACACCAGTGCGCAATCATATGGGAGCCGCGCTGAGCGCACCTCCAAGCGCGTCTCGCTGCCGGCGACGGCCGGGTATGGGCCCGACGCTCCAGCACCATCCATTTTCAGGGCTAGTTGATTCGGCAGGTGGGTTGTTACACACTCCTAAGCGGGTTCCGACTTCCATGGCCACCGTCCTGCTGTCTATATCAACCAGGGTGAGCCCCACCCCTTTCGTGAGCGCACTGCGCGCGGAGTGACCCCTGTTACGCGCCCCCGGCAACAGGGGTGGCGGGCAGGTAAGCTGCGCGGGCGGAGCGCGCGGAGTGACCCCTGTTACGAGCCCCCGGCCACGAGGGTGGCGGGCAGGTAAGCTGCTTACCTGCTGCGCGTGACGCCGGCCGCAGCGAAGGCGGACGAGGCGGGGTGTCGGTGCAGTGGGCGCGGTGGTGACCCTGGACGTGCGTCGGGCCCTTCTCGCGGATCGCCTCAGCTACGGCTCCCGGTGGGGCCCTCTCGGGGGAAGGGGCCTCGGTCCCGGACCCTGGCGAGGCGTCCCTTCTCCGCTCCGTAAAAGTGTCCATCTCTTCTTTTTTTCTTCTTCTGTTGTGGCATATGCTGCAGGTGCCTGCTCGTTTTTCGTATGTGGGTAACAACATTTAACTATGTATATATATTTCCGAATTGGTTTAACTGCCACCCGCCTGAATCTATTTAAAATCTTTTTTTTTTTTTATTTCAACCGCCCGACCCGACCCGCGGATAAAATCTAATTTTTTAAAATTTCATCCGCCCGATCCGCGGATAATCCGCGGACTCCGCGGTTGTGCCCGCAAACCGCGCATCTCTAGTGTATATGTATGAAATACTTGACTTGGTGAATTCTAGCTGTCAATATACACCTCCCCTCTTAACCACGCCCCCCCCACAACCACGCCCCAGTCCCACCCCCGACCACGCCCCCCAAACCCCCACCCCCCACCTCCCGAAATCGGAGGTCTCAAGGTTGGCAAGTATGCCCGCAAAGCTCTTTGGGTAAACTTCTACCATGTATGGAGATATCCGCTGACATGAAACTTGGGAAAAACGCTGCAAATTCTAAACAGCTCATTTAGAAGAAGTATTAAATATCTCTGCCATGCCTCCATGGTCTAATTTCAAAATTTCGGGACCTATGCAGATCCCAAATACACAACAATAGGTACCAATAGGTAAGAAAATTGGTTTTGCATAGTAGGTCCCCTTTAAGTAATACAGTAGTGATTAACTGTGACTCAGAAGTACTAACAATTGCAAATCTGTTACTGATTTGTGCTGCTGTTTTGTTTGTCCATTATCATGACAGGGTCATTCACATGGCCCTGAAAAAAAACAAAGCTTGAAGGGAAAGCCCCCCCACATTGCTTTGCTAAAGGCGGAGGATTACATTTTCCTACATGTGTTCCATCTTCCTCTTGCCCAGCTAATATCGACCAATGAAACCTTTGCAACCGAAAGACAGAAATAGACGTTGTAAGAGGCTATTGTTGGTGAAGTTGCACAAAGGGACACCATGTTTTGAATGATACTATAAATGGAAAGTGTTGAAATTGAGGATCTGCTATGATTTTTGTATGGAAAATGTATGTTTTATGTGGACGGAATATTTTCACACCAGGTCTTAAATCCGGAATATGAAGAAAAGAAGTCACAGTATGAAAGTTGTGGTGCTGGTTTGGAGAGCAACAGATCTAAATTGGAGCAGGTATAGTTTTTTGTTTTCTGCTGTACTCCACCTCTAGTCATGGAATTTAATTTTTTTCTGTTTCTTTGCTGTGTGTTTATAATTATTTGCAATGATTTTGCACTCTAGGTAGTAAAGTGTTTTTAATTGTGATTTGCAGGAGGTAAAGGCACTGAGAGAGGACACGGCACAGGAAGAAAACAAATATCATACCATCAACTGCAAGTCTGAGGCAAGAATAAGGAGGAAGCAATCACTACAGGGGTGTCCGGGTGCCATTTTTAACCAGCAGCTAGTTTTTTTTTAATTTTCCCTCTGAATATATAATGAATATACTGTAGTATAAAATATTACACTATTTCTTTTAAAATTATTTTTTGATGAAATATTTATATATATATAGTTTTTTAAAATTTGTTATCTATTCCTAATTATGTTTTTAGATGTATTATTTTTTATTGATTAGTTTTTTTATGTTATTTATTTTAAAATTACTTTTAATCCATCATCATAATTTTCATAATCATAGTACAAAAGTATGGACGTTTAGAGTAGTCAGTGTACAGCAGTACATATTTACTAACCACTAAAAATGAGTCAACACTCACCAGTGACTTTTTTATTGATTTTTTTTAATGTTATTTATTTTAAAATTATTTTTAATCCATTCATCATCCATTTTCTACCGCTTTATATATTTATCTTTAAAGTAAAAAAAAAAAGTATAAATTCTTTATTTATTGTATTTCAAAATAGTGTTTTAATTAATTAATTATATATATATATATATATATATATATATATATATATATATATATATATATATATATATATATATATATATATATATATATATATAGTAGGGACGGCGTGGCGAAGTTGGTAGAGTGGCCGTGCCAGCAATCGGAGGGTTGCTGGTTACTGGGGTTCAATCCTCACCTTCTACCATCCTAGTCACGTCCGTTGTGTCCTTGGGCAAGACACTTCACCCCTTGCTCCTGATGGCTGCTGGTTAGCGCCTTGCATGGCAGCTCCCGCCATCAGTGTGTGAATGGGTGAATGTGGAAATACTGTCAAAGCGCTTTGAGTACCTTGAAGGTAGAAAAGTGCTATACAAGTATAACCCATTTGTTGTCCCCTATACCACGTAATATCAATGGATTGGATTGGTTTTAGCATTTTTAATGCGCAAAATGTATCAGTGTGGGCCACTCCCATCCTTCCCTTTTTTGTATGCAGCCTTTGGTGGAAAAGTTTGCAAAAGTAGAAACCTGTTAAAATCAAAAATGGCAAATGTAGAAAACCAAACCGAATTTCCATCAATTCATTATCTTACACTTTTTCGGGTTCTGGGGGAAGAAGTCTAAGAAGGAATGCCCAAACCAAACCTTACTCCAAACCATGTGTCCCATGGCCAGCTGTGAGACACTGTTGGTCGTAGGTCTATCCTGTGGTCTTGTATCAGTTGGGAATCTCCAAACACTTCACCAGGGAAGCATCTGGGAGGCATCCAAAGCAGATGCCAGAGCCACCACAACTCGGTCCTCTAAACGTGGAGGAGAAATCTGAGTGCCTCTCAGATGACCAAGATCCTCACCCTATTTCTTAGGGTGAGCTGAATCTGCTAGAAACTCATTTCGCCACTTGTATGCGATCTTGTCCTTTCAGTTACTACCCAAATCTTGTGGCCATAGGTGATGGTGTGAATGAGGACTGAGAGCTTTTCCTTTTTAACTTAGATCTCTCTTCACCACGACAGTCAGGTGCAGGGAGACGGTTTATGTCACGATTCATCTTTCCCTCCCTTCTAACTGAGGCGAGACTTCACGCCCAACCTGGAGGGCACAAGGTGGTGGTGATTTTCACCCCGGCAGCTTAGCTGTTGTCCGCTCCTGTCAATTTTGAAGGTTACAGTTCAATGAAGCCATTAGAAGTACTTGTGAGATCCTAAGGTCAGCTAACTGGACATCCTCTGCACCTTGGCTTCAGAGATGGAGATTGAGATAGAGATTGTGGCCACAAAGATAATGAACATAACCGGTGACAAATGTCAGCCTTTTCGGAGGCCATAATTCACCATAAAAAGGTTACATTTATGGCCTGCAATGCGAACCACGCTCCTACTACAATTCTACAAGGACTGGATGGCTTGTAATTGCCAGCACCTGACCCCCCACAGTAAACAAATGATACGGTTGAATGCCTTTCCAGGTCCTCAAAACAGGACCGGACTGGTTGGGTAAATTCCCTTGCACCTTCTAGTACCCTTGCAAGGGTGTAGAGCAATTCCAGTGTACCGATGTAACAGATGCCAGCTAATGTGGCCTTGCAGTAGAATGTTGGTAAACCTCGTTCCCTCAGCCTTAAGAGTTGCGCTGTCTCCTAATGCCCTCATCTCTCAATCTGGGGAGCCTGGTTTGATCCAAAAGCAGTGTGAAGGAGGCAAATTAAAGGGGAACATTATCACAATTTCAGAATTGTTAAAACCATTGAAAATCAGTTCCAAGTTTTTTTTCAAAATTTTACCCATCACGCAATATCCCTAAAAAAAGCTTCAAAGTGCCTGATTTTAACCACCCGTCCATTTTCCTGTGACGTCACATAGTGAAGCCAACACAAACAAACATGGCGGAAAGAACAGCAAGCTATAGCGACATTAGCTCGGATTCAGACTCGGATTTCAGCGGCTTAAGCGATTCAACAGATTACGCATGTATTGAAACGGATGGTTGTAGTGTGGAGGCAGGTAGCGAAAACGAAATTGAAGAAGAAACTGAAGCTATTGAGCCATATCGGTTTGAACCGTATGCAAGCGAAACCGACGAAAACAACACGACAGCCAGCGACACGGACGAATTCGGCGATCGCCTTCTAACCAACGATTGGTATGTGTTTGTTTGGCATTAAAGGAAACTAACAACTATGAACTAGGTTTACAGCATATGAAATACATTTGGCAACAACATGCACTTTGAGAGTGCAGACAGCCCAATTTTCATCAATTAATATATTCTGTAGAATATATTAATTAAAATGTCAGCAGGCCAGGGAAGCTAGGGTCGATATTCTTCTCTTGATCATCTTCGGGACGGTGTGAGCTAAGACATCCAGGGGGGTTTAGCTCGCTCGTCTGCGGGAACAAACTGCCGCCATTGCTTGCCATGCTACCGAGGTCCTTTGTCCCTGAATTGCTCACACACTCCGGCAGATTCAATGGGGGTCTGGCGGCAGATTTCTTTGACTTTATCGTTGGAAATGCATCTGCTTTGAGTGTCACAGGATATCCACACATTCTTGCCATCTCTGTCGTAGCATAGCTTTCGTCGGTAAAGTGTGCGGCACAAACGTCCAATTTCTTGCCAGTTTCGCATCTTTGGGCCACTGGTGCAACTTGAATCCGTCCCTGTTCGTGTTGTTCAAATCAAATCAAATCAACTTTATTTATAAAGCACATTTAAAATTTACCACAGGGGTAGCCAAAGTGCTGTACAATGAGCAGGTTAAAAGATAAAACGAGTACCGAGCAAACACAACACAACACAAACAGAACACGATAAAAAAATAAATAAATTAAAATAGAATAAATAAAAACATAAAAACAGGTTCACAGCAGGTGTATTATAGGGCGCCATTGCAGGATGGATATCACTCAGTGTTAAAAGCCATGGAATAAAAGTATGTTTTTAAGAGAGATTTAAAAACAGGAAGAGAGGAGGCTTGTCTAACACTCAGGGGTAGGTCGTTCCAGAGCTTGGGAGCAGCAACGGCGAAAGCTCTGTCACCTCTAAGCTTCAGCCTTGTGTCAGGGACTGTCAACAGCAGCTGATCGGCTGATCTTAAGGATCGGGTGGGGCAGTAAGGCTGAAGGAGGTCGGAGAGATAGGTTGGCGCGAGGTTGTTTAGACATTTAAAAACAAATAAAAGGAGTTTAAAATGTATTCGGTAACGCACAGGGAGCCAGTGAAGGGACGCTAAAATAGGGGTGATGTGCTCACGTCTGCGGGTCTGTGTTAGCAGACGAGCAGCAGAGTTCTGCACGAGCTGCAGGCGGGCGAGGGAGGCCTGGCTAATGCCTACATACAGGGCATTACAGTAATCAAGACGAGTCGAGATAAAGGCGTGGATTAATTTCTCAAGATCATGACTTGATAGAAGCGGTTTCACTTTCGCTATTTGGCGTAATTGATAAAAGCTTTGTTACACCCTCCGACAACACACCGACGAGGCATGATGCCTCCAAGTTATGGAAAACAGTCGAAAAAACGGAAAATAACAGAGCTGTTTTGACCCGGTGTTTGAGAAAATGGCGGATTGCTTCCCGATGCGACGTCACGTTGTGACGTCATCGCTCCGAGAGCGAATATTAGAAAGGCGTTTAATTCGCCAAAATTCACCCATTTAGAGTTCGGAAATCGGTTTAAAAAATATATGGTCTTTTTTCTGCAACATCAAGGTATATATTGACGCCTACATAGGTCTGGTGATAATGTTCCCCTTTAAGGCAGGTTACACCTGTATCTGAGATTTTACTGATGGCTCCAGCACTCTGGAATAAACTTTCTCAGGGAGGCTAAGGAGTGTGATCTTCTATGGTGCACACCATCCAATCCCCCATCTTGAATAGGAGGACAAACCACTCAATCTGCCAATTGTACTGTGTCAACCATGACAGTCATGACATCCAAAGAGTTAAGGGGTCCCTACCACAACTGACACCAACCACCTTGCAGCCACAGCCCTGATCTGAAGCCTCAGCAATAGAGGAGCAACACTTTTAAGAATTTGAGTATCTCCTGCGTGCCTTGAGGTAGAGGCAAAGGTATGAGTTGAAAGTTCAAATCTGCAAGATGTTAACACAACGCCTTCCCTATACGCTTGTGTCTTGCCAGATCTCTCCGGCATCCTCTCCTGTCATATATTCAAACTCGACACCAGGTGCTGATCAATTTTCAACTCAGACTTTGTCATACCCGAAATTCCGAAGACATACAGTAGCAGGTCTGATGAAATAACAAATTCAATCATTGAGTAAAAGATACAATCGGCTGTCCTTGTGCCATGCGCACGTATGGACAAGCGTATGCTTATGCATAGTGTTCATTATGGACAAACTATGGTTATCCAATTACATAAGATATGTTGGACGTTTTTTCTTCACAATCACACCCCTTTCAGCCTATCAACATTGAAGTCTTCCACTGAAGGTTAGATACTCTGAGCTGCTGTTTAGCTAATAAAGGACAAACTACAGTCAGAGTCTGTTCCCTGAAACCACGGCACAGAAAAAGAACCCTTTTGTTCACTAAGGAAGACTTTAATGTACATTATAAGCCTTATAAGCCGCGAGCCCACACTTGCTTGATGCCTTTTCCCAGTAGAAACTCCAGCATACAATAAAGTCTGTTTAGGAGGGTTTTTTTCAGGAACTCAAACTGTAAGTGAAGGTGAGTCCAACTATCCAGTCTCAAGAACTATTGAAATGAACAATGAAGACCCGGTCCCTCAACTGAAACCCGAACCACATGGCACCTGTGGTTTGATGCCTTGCCTTGTTTGAGGTTACCTGCCCCTTTAGTGAACTTGTGTCCTTCACAGATCATTGAGATGCAAATACAGCGGGCTGCTGAAGAGATGAAGGCCTACGTGTCCTCT